>NW_021620229.1:261945-318823 GCF_004785775.1 Grammomys surdaster | reverse complement strand
GATGGATGGATGGATGGATGGATGGATGGATGGATGGATGGATGGATTGTTGACTGGTTGGTTGGTTGGCTGGTTGGTTGGTAGGTTGGCTGGCTGGCTGGCTGGCTGGCTGGTTGGTTGGTTGGTTGGTTGGGTTTGTTTCCACCCTCTTTAAGAAGTTTTTTGTTCTGATGCTGGTGGTCAAGCCCAGGGCTTCGCACACACCAGATAAGCACCTCCCAGTGAGCTGACTCCCAGTCCAACATTTACACTTTAAGAGGCACAGCCATCCTATAATAAGACCTTTCTGGCTCTTCACCAAAGTGTTTGGAGTTCCCACGGCATGTAGTCCTTACTAAACACTGACTAGAAAACAAACTACACACTTCCTTCCTCCTCTGCATCTCTCCTCCTTTCCTCTCTCTCCCTTCCTAAGGGACACTTAGCTCCTGTTTCTCAGATTTCTCTGTTGTTTTGTGAGAGACACAAGGACTTTGAGATGCTATTCTCAGCTACTAGTAGTTTAGGTAAGGAAACAATCGTGGAATGGGTTTCTCTCCTGAAGGCCTTGGCTGAGCTTGGTTTGGAATATAACGATGATGTGCTTGGCCACTGCCCTCAAAGAGCTAGTGAACAGAATGAACCCAGAGTCTCATCTATTCTGTGCAATGGTGGAAGTGTGAGCATAGATAGAAGATAGAGATATGAAGCCCGACTTTGGGTGCAGAATGAACAATAGTGACACTTGCCCCTCAGGAAGATCTTGGAAGGGGTTGGAAAGGGAGATAGCAAGTGCTCCAGAGCCTGTCCTAAAACAAACAAACAAACAGCAACAACAAAAACTAGAATAGTGGTTCATCCCACCACTGGAGAAGTGGCCTCAAATAACAGGAAGTGGCAACTGAGGAAAAGTTGACCTGTGGTCAGGTCAACACACACACACACACACACACACACACACACACACTGGGGTGGGGGGGGATAGAAGAAGACAGAGAGAGAGAAGTTGATTCTTTGAGGAAAGTATGAGCTTATATTATTTAAAGGGCAGACCGGCACCTCAGTGGGAAAGCAGCATACTTCAAGACCTGGAGAGATGAGATTAATGTAGGAACTGTCCTGGGGCAAGAGTGCTTAGCAGACACAGGAGAGAAAGGCATGGGAGCAGGAGTATGGGATGAAAGTTAGCTGTGGACAAGGTGAAGACTAGCCTGTAGCATTAAAATGTAGATGTGTTTACAACTGTAAAGGCTCGTACTTGTGAAACTGTCTGTGTCTTGTGGGCTTCAGACTGAAGTCCTCAGAAGGGGACAGTTCCAAAATTAACTCATTTATCTTAAATGTTATCTGAGTGTGTCATTTTGATGTTGAAAATGATCTTCACGTTGAAAGTATGAGTTGATCCAGGATCCCCATCAGGATATGAAGACCCTCAGGATTCAATGATTTTTAGACCTTTCTGTATACCTCCATGTTAGCTTCTTCAATACCCCAGGCTTGCTCCAGCTCTGGGCCTTTGCCCATGCATAGAACAAGGTTTCTGCTGTTGTTTGTTCCTTAAGGTGCTTCGACCTTCCTGTCACCTTATCAGACCAGATTGCACCCCACCTCTCCCAGCTACCCAGGCACCCACCTTGCGTTTTTCCTGGAATTTGGGTTTCACTAATGTCTTTGCTTTCCAGTAGACATGACACTCAGGAGGCAGGACTGTGTCTCCTGTCTAGACCAGCTTGTTTCCTGCCTGCAGTCCTGCATCTGGCATGTAACAGGTGGTCGGTTACTGTTTTGCTAAATGAATGAATGAGAAACGGATGGGTGGGGTCCTGTCCCAGAAATAAAGTTTGGAAGCGAAATGAATAATTGTGACCAGTCACAAACAAATTGCACTGTAATGACCTCATTTTTAACTTCACTAATCAGATATGTGATAGTTTATCTCCAAAGGAAGTCATAAGCAGAATCACTGCCATGAGAGAACAAATATAGTTTGTGCATAACTGATGCTCAGAAATGTTTTAAGAACAGTGCTGTAGGGAAGATTGAACTATCCATATTGCTCAGTCAGTTGATGCCTGAGAGCTATGGGAGGCCCAAGCAGCAGCTGACAAAGCCCTTCCCTCAACCCTCTCTCTCCTTCCTTCCTCTCCTCTGCCTCTGACTTCTATTCCCTTTTCCTGCTAACCACAAGCTATTTCCCCTTCCCAGAGGCTTGTGGGGCATGATTTGTGCGAATCTGAGTGCATGGATAATAGCCCAGTACTACTGTCTCCACCACTGGAGGCTGGGACTGTCATATCACCTCAGCACATTGGGAAACAGTGGGAGAGTGCATTCTTAGCATATGGCAGGCCCAAGTTTATGCCACAGCACCAAGGGAAAAATTAAAAGTCTGTACTGACCAGGCACCCCTAATCCAAAGATCTAAAGCTGTTTATGGAAGTCTTTGTTTTTAGAGCATTTCTGAATTTAAATTTTTGAATTACAGATGTTCTGAAAAATCAATTCTAAAATATGAAAAAAAAATCTTAAATATGTCTTCCCAGATAAAGGATGCTAAATTCTACATTTTGTCTCTTTTCTCAAACAAGTTGATGATGCCGTCATTTCAGTAATGCCTTTTTGTGTTTGGTTTCATCTTAAAAAGATAAAATTAAGGGTTGAGGAGATGGTTTGATGGTTTGATGGTTGTTGTGTACATGGGAGTTGAGGACTGGCATTCAGATCACCATAGCCACAAGCTAGGAAGGCATGTAGGCCTGTCTGAGAGGTCAGCACTCAGGAGCCTGAGACACGGCATCTGTAAGGCAAGCTGGCTATCTGACAAGCTGAATCAGTAAGCCCAAGGCTCAGCAAGTGACCCTGTCTCAGTAAATACAGTGAAGAACAACTGAAGAAGACACCCCTCCACTGTCAACCTTTGATCTCTCATAAACATGTGCTCACACACATGTGAGAATACATACACACAGCCGCAGTGTGCACACTCACACACACACAGAGACACACACCCCAAGAGTGGATTTGGACAATCCTGAATAATTTTCAAATCCAGAGTAGCTTGATAGCTATCTACATTAGCATCCCATTCCGAACTATTTATCTATTTATTTATTTATTTATTTATTGTCATGATGTCATATTTCTTCCAGTCCTGGGGCCACTGTTGAACTAGCAGAGTTTGAAAAGGATGTGTGTTGTAGCATTGAGATTTAAAAGTGTGAATATTCATAAGGTCTTATCTAAGCTCCTCACTGGTTACTCGGTCTTCACATTATGTTAAAGATATGTAAATCCTCAGAGGTCCACGGGATATCCAGGCCAAATAACTCTGAACCTTTCAAACAGAATTGGCACTTTGAATTTTCAGTAGATGTGTGCTGGCTCTCCTCAAACAACAGCCCTGCTCCTTCTTGGCGCCCTCCCTTCCTAGGGCTGTAGTGAAGGAGAAGCCTGAGTCAAACTGATCTGGCTTCATCTCCAAAGCGGGGCTGGCTTTTACCCGGTGTTTATACCATCTATCTTCTTTTGCTTCAAACATTTGACACTGACGGAGACAGCTCTGAAAGCAGAACACCCACACTCGATACGGCTGCGTTCATTTTTCTTAGGTTTTGGCATCAGTTACAGCACTTTTAATATTCATGAGGTTTGAAAAAATAAACATCCCAGACTATTTCCTCTGGATGGGAATGTGATGGTTTCAAACCCCAGAGAAAACCGTGAGTGAGTCCTCCAGCCCCAATCTTCCCCAAGCGGAGGCACGCTAGTAGGAGGGGTGGCCTCCCTGACACCTTCTGGAAGCCTGTGAATGGGGCCATGGCTGCTGAAAGGGAGGAAAGAGGCCCTAGTGTGCATGTTTAAAGCTTCCCTTTGGAACAGTAGATAGAAGAATCTTTTCAACTGGTTCAGTAGCCCCTTTCCATCACTGAAAAAGCACAGAAAAATCATTTATTGGCTTTTGTTGCATGATCCCAGATGGGCTTTTTTTTCTCAGCTCTCTCTTCTTACTTGGCATTGGCACCGTACCCTCTCAGAGGTGATATCATCGGTGCTGAACTATTCCATGGAATATATACACTTTAAGGTATATTTTTATTAAGTACATTTGTTTGTGTATATGTGTGAGTATCTGCCACATGTGTGCAGGTGACTAGGAAAGTCAGAGGCATCAGATCCCCTGGAGCTGGAGTTACAGGCAGCTGTGAGAAGCCTGGCATGGCTCTAGGGACTGAACCCAGGTCCTCTGCAAGACCCATGCACGTGTTAACCGCGGAGCCATTTCTCCTGTACAGTGTTGCTCTAAGACCCCTCGTTGTAGACTGCCCCTGGTGATTGCCTCTCTCTGTGGCTGTTTCTCAAGGTTACCAGCCCCCTTCCTCTCAGCCTGGTTCTCTTTCCAGGAATGAACTACCTCATCTGGCTGGTGGCCAGCCAGCCTCGTATACCTGCAGATTCCTGCCTTTCTTTCCCCAGATTCCTCTGTGAGATCCATCTTTCCTTGGGAACTTCACGGTTGCGTCACATCAAGGGGTATCAGTCTCTTCCCCATCGTACAGTCTGCACCCACATGGCTGACTCAAACAGCTTTATGTCCTGTAACTAAACACTGAGGTAATCAACTTACAAGAGGAAAGGCTTATTTTGACTGAGAGATTTGGAGGTTCTAGCTCATCATCAATTATAGCATTTTGGGGGAGGAGTACTATCCAGGTACTAGCTCATAATGAAACAGAGTCGCTCTCCTCCTACAGGGAGCAAAAGACCAACCAAGAGGCCAGGATCCCACTATCGTTTTCAACAGCGTACCCCCAAAGGCATAAGGGCCTCCACTGAGTTCAATTTTCTCAAGGTTCTACTGTGTGTCAGTAGCACCTTCCCACTCTAGGGACCAATCCTTTGCTGAACACTCACCCTGGCTGTGACTAAAACCTCTGTCAGATCTACCCCTTTCTACTGAGGCCACTGAAGAGATGATTTCCTTCCCAGCCTATGAATTGTCGGGTCAGCATTAGAGAAATAGATTGTAGCTTCTAGCACAAGAATGGGACTGGGTGGGCTGCCTTCTCTCTCTTCTTCAGTGTTGGATATGGTACAAACTATTACAGCAAATAACCAAGAGGAAGGAAAGAAAGCCATCAGTGAATATGGCGGTAGGTATGCAGGACTGAAAGGACCTGGGTACTTGGTAGCAGCAAGAAGCAATTCCGGACTTCCAGAATTATTCAGGGAGAAAAGTCAGTCTGTTTGGCCACACTGTTATGTAAATACAGATCTTTCTGTCCCAGCTCAGCCCCAGAGCAGATTAAGAATTTTGCTTAATCCAAGGTATCTTTCTCCCTCCATTCTTCCCTCTGTCCCTCCCTATCTCCTTCCATCTCTCCCTCCTTCTCTCCCTCCCTCTCCCCTCCCCCACCCTGGCTCCTTCTCTGCTTGCTCAACCTTCTCCTATAGGAGGTTCCCAGACACTCTGGCCCCTTCTTCTCTATCTCTGTGCCATGATGCTCTATTGCTCATTGAAAGAGCTAGTCAACACACTCCTGCCACCAGTGTCCTCAGGTCCTCACGCCCAAATGCTGGATTTAAGCGTCTCCACTCAGCCTCTTCTCTCACCAGTCATGAGCATTCTTTTAGCCTTGGGGAAGCATCTCCTGCCTTTGTCTGTTCTGTCTCAGCACCACTTGATGTCAGCTCTCCCCTGCTCTGGTCCATCTCCAGCCCCAGCCCTATCCAGTCTCTTCCCCACCTCCAGAACAATTAATTCATAGAGTTTTGCCTCAGTTTCTCCCCTCAGGGATATATGCCTCCACAATAGCCTTTGCTTCCTCTCATGAACAAGTATAACTCAATTGGATTTCCTGTTTTGGTCTATCCTAGTCTACCAACTTCTTGTTACTGCCCTTTCCCTCATGCTGTACCTAAGCTTATTCCTAAGTCCTGTCCACTCTTCTCCTAAAAATTTCTTGCCAGCCTGCCCATTTGTCCTCACCAGCACTGCTTTCTCCTCCCACAAGCCCCCATGATGTTACTCCTAACGTGGTGGTTCTTATTACTCCTGTTCTGGTTCCACAGTGCACCCAGAATATTCTTTTAACAATATGGATCAGATTATATACCTCTCCTTGTTCAAACCATTCACTGATTTCCAATTAGGTTTATAACAAAAATCCATTGCATACAAACAGCTGGATCCAACTGTGTCACCTCAGATGCTTCGTGGTAAGTGAGACACCATCTGTCCATGCTGGTCACCTGGCTCCTCACATTCCCCAAAGTCCTTCCCACCCAGGAGCTTTGCTCACAGTGCTTTTTCAGACCCTCCCCCCATACTCTCATGTCATTTGGGGAGTTGCTTTCAAATGCTATTTCTTAAGAGAAGGCCTGAGCATTCTCTTTATTCCTGGTTATGGCACCAAAGTATTTTCCTTCATTTTATCATTCAAGACAAGAACATCAGTCAACCTCTTCATATGTTCCATTCTCCATTCCTCTTATTCCAAATCTTGAAACACCTTGAGACATGGGGTTTCTTCACTGTGTGCCCAGCTACCTCACAGAACGCAGGCTCAAAAGCACATCTTGAATGAGCAAGAAAGGAAGGCTCTATGCTTCCTGGTTACTTATTGTTACTAATATCGTTACTTAATCATTACCTGTTACTTGAGAGTTAATTGATAATTACTTGATAATTAATAAGTAGTCTTTACTGAACAGACAGAATCTGAGCCTTTAGGCTTATTCAGTTGCCTTTAAGTCCAGTTCCAGTGACCTTCCTTCTTTCTTCTGTCTACCTGTGTGAAGGAGCCAAATCCCAGTCCTCCATAGACACTGCATGCCTTCCCTGTTACTGGTCCCCCACCTGAGCACTCACTATTTCTTTGCTGGTTTTTAATGTCAGAACCCAATCTTTTCATCATGGTCCAAATCCTGCCATTTATGATGCACATTGGATTTGTCTCCCAGCAAGAAGTAAACACAGCACCTGGCCCATCATCATGTGTTTGTCCAGTGCTATGTAGCTGTGTAGAGTGTGTGTGTGTGTGTGTGTGTGTGTGTGTGTGTGATCTTTTAAAGTAGAATATAAGATACCAGAGAAGCAGTTGTGTCACACACACACACACAATGGTCTTACTGTTGTCCCAACTTCTCTACAGCTGGGCACAGAGCCTTGTTTGTGAAGCATGCTAGGTGACCAGGCAGCTCAGCCAACAGTGTTCCTCATACTGCTAAGGAAGGGGAAGGAAACTGAACGAGCTTTTTCACAATACCTGAGCCTAGCTGAAGTCAAACTGCTATGGCCTGAAATCAGAGAAGAATCTTGAAGTTCATGGCCAAAGGAAGAGATACTTGGTAAGAAATTCAGAGTCACATCAGAGCTGAGATGAGTTGAGAACGGGAACTGTAATAAATGGACTCACAGGCCTGAGGCCTTGATTCCTACTAAGGTAGGGAAAAGTAGTGTTGGAGCGTATTGGTTCAGCCAGCCTGAGATGGAACTCCAGAAAACATTCTGCAGAGGCATTCCCTGAGCTTGTTTTAGAGAGAGAGAGAGAGAGAGAGAGAGAGAGAGAGAGAGAGAGAGAGAGAGTTTCATCACCAGGATCACTGGTGTCCCCTCCCTGAAAAGGAAAATAAACAGACATATTTCCCTTTGGATTCCCTGGAGCATCGGCAAGTGAGAGATCAAGCCAGGATACTTGCACCTTGTGGTCCTTGGCATCAAAGGCTGCAGGTTTTCTTTCCACTGATTTTAATACACTAGTGAGCCTTGGGAGGCTTAATTAAAACTGCAGAGGAGCCAAGGTAAGCGCATAAAGGAACTGTTTGGATGCATCGGAAAACCCAAGCAAACAGAATCTGGATTATTCAATTAGGCATGCATATGGGATTTGTTTTGGGTCTTTTGATTGCTCAAAGCCTGCTGGGGAAGTCAGCCATGAGTTTAGGGCCTGAAAGAAACCATAGTTAATATCTGCTTGAGCTCCTCCCCCAGGTTTCCAGCAGGCCAGCTTGGTGGCTCACAGTCGTGTTCCTAGATTCTTCTCCTTCTCATGTGGTCTTCTTGTAATAAGACACAATGTTGCCAAGGGGTGGCATATCAGAGTTCAAAGTTGGACCATCCTGGCCATCCTTATGTCACCTAAATTTTTTGTCTCTGGTTCTGTCAGGGGAACTGACTGCAGGCATCATAGGTTATCTGCAGAGGCTGGGGCCTCTGGCTAATTGGGAGCACACTGTCAGACCATCATAGGTTTCTGGCTCATCAGCTCAAAACAGACCATGGGCAGGCATTGAACCTGACTCTGACCTGCTGGAAGCCAGGAGAGGAAGCTTCCTCTGATGCCAAGCTGAGAATCAGAACAAAGAAGTTGCAGCTCAAATGTTGACCCTAGTGACCTTTCCAGGTGCTTAAACCCCAGCAAAGGAGACCACATGGAAGGTCTATACATATGAATAACCTCCCTAGGCAAAATCTGGCCCCCCATTGTCCCTAGCACCTCCGTTAACTGATGCTAGCTTCTGAAGACACAGGGATGCTTTCCTCCAGTTAGGCTGGTGTCACATAGAAGAGATAAATCAGCAAGTAAACATGACATCAAATATTGTGAGGAATAAGGGCCCCCTACTTTGTAATAATGAGCACTAAAGACTCAGAGCTTAAAAGACAACTTGCTATACTGAGTTCCAGTGTAGAGAAATGAGGGGCATGCTAATCGAATGCAGAGAACATTTTTTATAAGCCTTTAGGATTATGCAGGTCCCTTCCTTCTTTTGCTCATTGGCTGAGTGACTACCCAGGAGTTACATTGTTACAGAAGATCTGCTACTATGTCTGTTCTTCAATAAAGACTATGCATGTGTCAATAGATTTTTTTAACAGTATTGTTTACTTGTTTTGTTTTATTGGGTTGTCTTTGTTGCTGCTGCTGCTATTGTTGCTGAGACAAATCTCACTGTGTACATCAAACCCACCTTGAACTCATGAATGTCCTCCTGCCTTTGTCTCCTGAGTGCTTGGATTCAAAGTGTGCACCATTCTGCTCAGGAGTCTATGTTTTACATCACCTTTAAATCTTTCCAAGCACATGAACTTTGTCATAGCTGCAGATTGTTGGGCAAGCATGTATAGTTTAGATGGAAGTAGCTATGGTAACACATACCAAGGGGAGTTCAGAGTCTCCTGTTCATCTGTAGTTGGACCTAAGCTGACTTAAAGACACTTTATCTTGAAAATAGATTAATAAAAAAAAAGAAAAAAAAAGAAAATAGAACATTTTTGTTTCTTACAAGTATTGTAAAATCCCAGGGCCCAATGGTAAAAACAGGCTCTGTGTTTCTTAGCCCTGACCAGCATTGTGACTATAGGAGGATTATTTTGACCTCTCTGAACCAAACTGTCCTCATTCAGTGGTAGAGGACATCTATTTTCATGGGGTCATCTGAGTATATCATGGTGGTGGGAGAGGGGTTATATGATTATCATGGTCCTTGACACATTTTCTTTTCATATGTCTATATATATGTATACACACACATACACACACACACACACACACACACACACACACACACATATATATATATATATATATATATATATATATATATATATACACTCTGACTGTATATATGCATGTACATGACATGCAAACCTGGTACCCAGAGTCAGGGAAGGGTGTTGGAACTTGTGTTATGGGTGGTTGTAAACCACCATGTAAATACTAGAACTTAAACCTGGGTCCTCTGCAAGAGCAAGAGGTGCACTTGATCTTTAAGTCATCTCTCCAGCCCCCAACATGGTTTCTTTATACTACAAATGGTAGAACTTCACCTTAGAGGAACTCAAGGGAGGAGGCATGTATCTTGAATAAGGCATTTTCACAAAGATGGAGGGGACTACTGTCAACCTAGAGAACAGGATGGAAAGGACAGGCTGTGAGTTAGGGAGGGGATCTTAAGAAATTCAAATGGTTCAGCACAGCTAGAGTCCAGGCCATGGTGTTAGCCCCAGGAGTGGGGCCCTGAATGATTAGGGCTGTACTATAAACACCCTAATGACACTCTAGGGAGTTCATAAGAATACACTAAAAACTCTAGCTCTTGTTAGGTACAAACTTGAGTATGTCATTATCTGCCAAAAGAGTAGAAACATATGATGCCATTGTTCTAGAAATCTGGAGTGCATGGTATCACTACAAAACCAGTTCTAGAACCTGAAATCCTATTAGCTCCAACACACAAGCTGCTCTGGGCACTTTTGCCCTGGAAGAGTTCTAAGCAGGCACCTGTCTCTATGTTACAATGCTTTAAACCAGAGCTGAGCTTATTCTGCTGAAAATGGGTCCAGCAGAGGCCCTGAGAGCATGCTTGCTTTTCTGACAGTCAGTTCTGGCTGAGTCCCATATTGGCCAGCACTGAACACAGGGCAGATGTTGGGAATTATTGGGGAGGATTTGGGGAGGCTGTAGGCCATAGCATCTGTGGAAGTAATTCATTGCTGAAAAGCACACAGGCCCTGTTGAAGCTTCAGTGAGAATTCTGAGGAAGCAACCTTTGGTGGCATAAGACCATGGGCTCAAAATAAGGGTTCCCTGGTGCTCTTCAGCTGAAGGACACTAAGAAGGCAAACCGAATAGAGAGGAGGAAAGCTCCCAGCCACACAAATTCCAGTTCATTCTGAATTGGCACGAGGAGCATCCTCTAGTTTCCATGGAGATTCTTAGGAAGAGTTCACAGCACTTAGCTGAGCCCAGGTTTCCCCATCCATTTCTTCCTTGATACCCTGAGTTTCTTTATCTAGTGGTTTCACTCATGGCCTTGTCCATCCCGGTAGCAGAACTTTGCAAAGCTTCAATGGTGAAGGTTAGACAGGACTGGGCTGCTCTGATCAGTGCTCCACTTGCAGATTAAAGTGTGCTTAGCAGGCAGCTGATCAGAGGTTCCATGTTTGCTGACATGTTTCCATGTGCCCACATGGTTTTGGTTTTGTTTTGTTTTTCCCTGAAATAGGCTCATGTAGCCCAGGCTACCCTTGAATATTTGGTATAGCCCAGGCTGCCCTTGAAACCCTGATCATTTTGCCTCTACTGCACAAGCACTGTGTACCACTGCACCTTTTTCATATTTATTTTTATTCTTGACGTTTTTTAAATGTTTAGCCACTTATTTAGGTACTGCTGTGTTGGGGATGGATCCCACAACCTTGCTTCCGTGTTAGGCAAGTGTTCTATCACCGCATCCACCCAAAGCAGCATACTGCAGACTTAGGGAACCTCAACTCCGTACTTCTCAGAGCAGCCCAAATATATTTGGCCACTATATTTCAAAATATAGCTGTAACTTTAAAAGCCAGACTGCTTGCCAAGCCTTTAAATAAAGATTCTCAGAGAAATAAATTTCAGAAAACATCTTCCGATTTCTCCCCACAGCGGCTTTCATTGCTGATTTATTTCCAGAGCTCTGAAGTCTTAGTAGAAAGAACAGCAATGAGGTGCATATCCAGCCAGGTTGCTCAGGTCAGCATGATGTCATTTTCTACAAATGTAGTTGAGATGTCTTATTCTAGAGTAAATGTGGAGGGAGATGTTTCTGTTAAGGAGAAGTCAAGTTGCTAATAAGGAGAGCAGCATAACTGACAATAGATCATTAAGACATTTTAAATGAAAAACAGATTAAAGTCAATATAAAATTATATGTTGACTTGGTACTGCGTGCGCGTGGGAGTATCGTAAACAAAGCCTGAGGAAAACAAAGCACGCCTTGGCAATCAACAGGCCACATCTCTGATTCTCAGCCACTTGTTTTCTGCTTGCAGCACAAGGACATTCCCAAGAGCTGGTTTTTTGCCTGGGTCTCATGTAGCCCAGGGTGGCCACTAACTTGCTGTGTAGTAGAGGATACCCTTGAACTTCTGATCTTCTGTCTCAGTCTCATTTGTTCAACCCACTGGAGGCTTTTGGTTTGTTTTTATTTTTGTTTTTGTTTTTAGCAGCAACTTAAAGTAAGCCCATTGGTTCTGGATTTGAAAACTGTAGGAAAATACTATCTGTATTTCTTTTATCATTCCCTGAAAACATTAAGTTTCCAAAATTAGAAAAGAAATAAGGGGCTTCTTATAAAAAGCCTAAGATGTACTTGAATGGGAGAGCACAGACATAGAAGGGTCTGGGGGATTATGAAGAGCATATGAAGGCAAGTGTGACTTACATTTTAACTCAGCTTCAAGATGGGGAAATGCCACAGACCACAGGCTCTCCACAGAAGGGTCACTGCACAGTGCTCTCGCTTGATTGTATTTGAGACTTTTGAAATGAGGGAAGATGTATGGAAAAGATAAATTGAAATAGATTGCAGAGGGAAATGTTGCAAATGTGTTTCCATTAGGCTGTGATGAGAAAAAGTAGGTCTGTTTCATGTAAATTTTCAAGAGTGACCTGGTGGAGAAAGTCAAAAGTCCATTAATTAAATTTACGGAGCCAGAGAAGGTGAAGTCCCTGGGGGTTAGATGGAAAACATACAGATGGGCTGAGAGAGATGAGAGGAAGTGAGCAAACTTTCAGAACATGATATTCCACTTGGAAACAGGCAGGCTAATACAGTGGGGAATAGCAGCCCGGAGACAGAGCGCTGCCTCAGAGAGAAAGCCAATAGCATGTTGAGTCTGAAAACCTGTACAGACCAAAGCCAGGAAATTGTAAAGTTATGGATCCCGTAGTAACTATAAATTAACTCCTTTGCATATGTGTAGTATTTCATATTACTGTCTGGCGTTAACTTTCACGCCTAAACATACATGTGTCTATGTTTGGCCTGAGTCACCATTGTAATGGGAGGGAAGGTGTGGACAAGAATGGATTGCCTGTGCTGGGGACCTCAGCTGGCCTAGCTAGCAGCTCTGCATGCTGCAGTAGAACCAGCTGAGACACGACTTGAGTCACAGCGCTGGGCAAAGGAGCTAGAAGGGACACACATTTCCTGATAAGTGCAGAAAAGTCAACATGTGTCAAATTAGAAGAAAGTATGTCTGTAAGTCTCCCCAGAGCCCCCACTGGATTTAAATGTATCCCCCACTCCTGAGTTTTCCTTTCCTTTGCAAGCTTCCAGTGGTATGCTCCACCTTAGCTAACAGGATCTCAGCGACAACCATGTTTTCTTTTGAAAGCATCCAAACTATAGACCTGATTGCTTCTTGGACTTTTTATTTATTTATTTATTTATTTATTTACTTCTTGGACTTTCTGTTGTCCTTCGCTACTTACCTGCAATTGACTTTTAATGGTGAATACTCCAGCAAATCTCTCTTCAGACCCATAGAGATAGGAGTGCAAACTCATCTCCTGAATCATCACTTGGACCAGCTCTCTTCCACTTGCTGGCTTTCTCTCCACAAAACACTAATTTTCACTGTCCCTTCTCACTGTTGCTGCATCCCTGGAGATTTTCCTAGGTGGGCCATTCATCTATTAGCATGTCTGGTTAATCCTCAGACCTCCTCAGGGCCTGTGACATTTCCTCTCCTCAGCTTCCTCCCTATCCCTAGGAATGGCCCTCCTCCGTAACCTAGTCTTCTCCAGTATCTTCAAGCTGACTCCTAGGCTCCCAGTGACCTCTGGCCTGCATTGCCTCAGCCTTCCCAGTTTTCATTCTCCTCTTTACAGTCCAGGAACAGACTCAGACCGTTCTCCTCACCACCACACCCTCATCTCTCTTTTTCTGGCATTAAAAGACTTGCCTTTTGGTTTCTTGCAATCTCCCCAAAGCACGTGTATGGGCTTCAGGCATCCACTGGGGGGTCTTCAGGAGTAGATCCTTCCCTCACACATTATGGCTAGTAGGGTCATTTATCATTCTCATGGTTACCTACAAGGCCTCAGCGTGTTCATCTTCTCTAAATTCCATACCTGCTTTTTCCAGTTCTCTCCAGAACCAGGACCTCCTGACTTCCCTCTAACCAACAGTTTCTGAGCCTCTCTGCCACCACCCACACACCCCCCCCCCCCACCCCCCCCCCCCCACCTAGCCCCTGCCCCTGTGGGGTTCCACACTCTCCCTCTGACACTTTCCTGTTTGCTCTAACTCCAGCTCATGCCCAGCTGCTGAAGAGGCCTTCTCTTTGACACAGATCCTACCCTTACTCAGATGCCTCTTGTAACCTGTACCCCAAAACATATTCTCTGTTCAAAGTGAACCCCATCCAAAGTTCTCTTCTCTAGAGTCGTGTGACTGTGTCCTAGTAGGACCTTGCTCCCTGACACTGAGCAGGTCCTGCTTTATTCCCCGGGCTCCCATGAGTCCTGGCAGCAGTCCCCGCTCAGATGGACTTGGCTGTGGCCATGGGCCATCTCTTGAGCTTAGCAGTTCAAGGTCTTGGGTGTGGCTCAGTGGGAGAGCACTTGTGTAGTCTGCACCAAACCTGGATACTTCTAGAACCTGGATTCCAACTTTAAGCACCACAACAAAACAGAACAAGACAAACCAACAGAAACCATCTTTCATGCTGGACCTCAGCACCCTGGGCCAACCACTGAGGTGCAAGAATGAGATTTGCTCGAATTGTGACAAATTATACACAGAAAAACAAAAGCTGCAGAATAAACTGTACTGTATATTCAAACACTGATCATGCACTTATGTAAATCTGTGGAAAGCTGACTATAATCCTAACCCCATTCGCCCATGTTGCCCCTGCCTGGTCCAGCATCCTTACCCTCTCAAAGACAGAAATGGTCTTCTTTGTCCACTGTTTACTGTGATCATGTATTCTGTATGCACAAACCTGGGGAAATACAACCTATAATATTACTTTGCAGAGATTTGAAATTTTATGCATAGAGAGATTATATTCTTTCTGGCAAATGTGTGTGTGTGCGTGTGTGTGTGTGTGTGTGTGTGTACATGCATGCATGCATGTTTTTGTGTGTGTGCATGTGCAGTCACACACACACACGTATGAATCTGCAGAAAGGGCCATATAAAAGCTGCTATGATACAGCTTGCTACACTGAGAGGAACAAGAGCTTAGCCTCCAGGCCATCTGAGACGGACCTCCATGCCTGTGTGGTTGTTGTAGTCTCTGGAGAGACCCTTAGCAGAATCCCAATGTCTCCACTATAATTGTGACTGAGCAATCAAGACTGTTGACCCGAGGCGTGTTCTTCTTGTCCAATTACTATCCTTTCATAAAAATGGTATTTCAGTACTTGTGGACACTGTCTGGGGGAGGTTTGAATAGTAAGATGTCATTTTCTTCATAGTCATAAGCTTTAGTATCGAGCCATGAAAGCCAGTCACATGCTGCAGCCCATCCAGCCAGCAGCCCTGAGCAGGAGCCAGTGGTTCTGCTGTTTAGAGTAAAGACACACAGCTGTCTGCTCAGTGACTACTACTGCCAGAACAGCCTCCAGAAATGGTCCAGCTCCTATAACCGCCATATTAAGAGGCTATGTTGCAGGGATGACAGAACTTATGCATACCTGTAATGTGGGCTGGGATTTCTGGAGAGTGGAAGCTAAGTTGTACTGTTTGAAAGTTTACAGTTCGTTAAGTCAGAGCTGTGGAAATCCCAGCCTCAGAGAGCACACTGGCTCAGCAGAGCACAGTGTGGCTGCTGTCTGTGAGGACGGGGCTCTGAAGTTAGCTGTAGAACAGGTACCAGCTTTAACATCACACGTGTCTGCATTCACATCCTAACTCAGCCCCGGGACCTTAGACAAGCAACTCCACTGCTGAGCCTCAGCTGCTTCTCTCTGAAACAAGAGCTGTTGGTGTCTCCCTTGTGGGAGAATCCAGGAAAGGTTTTGATGGAAGAATAGAGGCTGAAGCGAAGACCTAGTGGCCAGGCCAGTGTCACTGATGGAGACACAAGAAGGGGAAAGTGAGGGTTGGTTATAGACACACAGGCCTGTTATTTATGATGTCCTTGTTAGGAGGTTTTGCAGGATGTACTGGCAAGTCCTGAGCACCCAATAAGATGGGTATGTGACAGATGACTAATGTACACCAGGGTCTATCAAATGTGTCCTAAGTTGCGGCCTCCAATAAAGCCATGAGGAAGGTATATGTGTCTTCTCTCAGGTAACAAGAGGGTGGCACATCATGAGCCTTCAGATACTGCTGTCAGGAGGCAAGGCTGACTGTCACTGTGAAATGGACTTTCATGGTAGAAATAAATGAACTTGAAGAGCAGAAAGCTGGCTGGAGAGGTGGCTGGGGGATAAAGGTACTTGCCACCAAGACTGCCAACCTCATCTTGATCCTCAGGACACACACAGTATTGGGAAAGAACTAACTGCCCCCTCCAAGGGGTCCCTAACATCTCTGTGTGCAGTATGGCATGCACACCACATAAATAAATAAATAAATAAATAAATAAATAAATAAATAAATAAAATATTTTTAAAAAGCAGGAAGTCCTGGTTTAGGTTCTTAATCCAGTCCTCAGGACAGTAGAGATTTTCCAGTCTTTATCCATAACCATAAATTCTTTATCAGCACTCTTCTTCCAGAGAAAACTTTTCACTAAAAAGGAAAGGCGGGAGGGAGGGAGGGGAAGAAAGGGAGAGAGAGACAGAGACAGACAGACAGAGAGAGGGGGGAGGGGAGAGAGAGAGAGACAGAGGGAATCCCAAGGGGGCTGCAAGCTGCTGCTAAATTTCAGTTGCAGTTGTCAGGGCTTAAGAAAACACTGGAGAAAATGTCTCATCGAGGGGTCCCTGGATTGTTCTGCTCTGGGCAGGCAGCTGAGGGGTGGATGACAGCCAGCTGGCAGGGGCTCACACACCAGGTACCTGAGCCAGCCACTGAGCTCATTTGCTCCAGAAAAGTCATTTTACAGGCGGAGCTGTCTCAAGATTAGCACGCTGCTGCGTGCAGACACTCGGGAGGGGAGGAACACTGCAGAATTGGAGGAAACGAGAAATAAGTACTTATTTTCGAAGGGCTAGCCCCAGGGCTTATTGGGTTCTCGAGAGATGGAATCCATGGCAGTGAGAACACAGGGAAATAAATGCCAGGCACTTTGGCCCTGTGAGGCAGGTACTGTGCTGTCTTGGTTTGATGGAGAGGCGCTATTTCACCAAGAAGCTGACTGGCCAGATCACTGGTGCTTCTGAGGTCAGAGACACAGGTTTGCCCCTACATGCTGCTGAACCTGGAAGCCTGGTTCCCCACTCCACACACAGCTTCTGAGACTCACACTACAAGCCCCACAGTACCTTCCTCTCACTGCTAGTGAGAGGCTAGTGGCCTTCTCTTCAAGGGGCCATCTCCTTTTAAGCATCCTTCTCCCAGAGCATAGCTCTGAGATATTGAATAAGAACCAGAGCAAAAAATTCCACCAGATGGAAAGAGGAACAGCCTTGATCCACAGCATCCACCAAGAAAAGCCTGAGTCTTGGACAGAGTGTGGAATAGATTTAAGACCCTTCCATATCCACCTGAGCTTACGTTTCTACTGCTAATGGCCACCATGCGTCTCCTATGGCAGCTGGCAAGCTACCTAAGGTTCAAGCTCTTTTCAAATCCTGATGTTCATTCCTGGCTTTAAATCCTACTAACCTTGACCTTGCCACAGGGATGGATGCCTCCAATAGTGGAAAACAGTGGCACATGCCTAGGAGGCCAGTCATTGATCTCGTGGCACGGATTCTCAAAGGGGCCGGTTATCTTAAGTCTCCAGTGTTAGGTAAAATGGTGGCCGTGATATGAAATTATCTGTTTCCCAAACCTGTAGTTAAGACTGAATGATAGAGGCTTTTCAGTGGGGTAAAACATCTTATTTTTAGTGTGTTTGTACAAGTGAACATGCCATAAATCACGTGCTTTCTACTGTCTTTATTCATTGCAGCTAGGAAAGCAGAGGCTGGGAGGTGGTCCTTCCCAGCATCGTTTCTGTCAGGCCGCCTATCACATCTCATCCTCAACACCTAGACCTCCAGCACTCCAGGCAGGATCAGAATCTGTCCCCATCAGAGGTGATCACTATCTGTCTTCAGCTTGGCTCCTGTCTGTCAGGAAGCCTGGTGTTCTCAGCTCTGAAATCTATGGAATTCCTGTCCTCAGCCCCAGCTGAGGCTCTGGAATAGTTTGCACTCAGCATTTCCTCCTTCCTGTGCTGGAAATCCAGGAGGCGCCGTCTGTCGGAGGTGGGGGTTGGGGAGACATTTTCATGAGCAATTCTATCCCATTTTCTCCCCCTTTTCTTGTTAGTAGCTAACATCCTTCATCAAGGGGCAGCGCCTGAGTGTGTGCTTGGCAGTGTCTTCAGAGATAAGTAGTGTCTGGCATGTTGCAGCAAGAGGTTTGCCTGAGTTGATTAAAACCAGGTTGCTGGTGGACAGCAGGACACATGAACAGTGCCGATCCTTGCTAGAGAGAGCTCTGAGACTGCTGTTTGTGTCAACCGTTACTGTCCACACTGCTTCCTGTCACCAATGAACCACTCACTAGGTGACATAGATTAGGAACTCGGTAGCCCACACAACTCCAAGGGTCCACCCACCTGAGAATCGCAGTGACTAACGTCACACAGCACAGCAGATCAGAATCTTTTGAAGCCCATTAATTCTCAAACCTGATTCAGGTCCATCTTGACCACTCCCAGGATGTTGGTGGGGAAAGGCTCGTGGTTCAAGTGAGCAGTCCGAAGAGATCAGTGAGGACTGGGAGCCAGATGCCATGGTGCAAAATCATTTACCACCACCTCACTTAAGCCTCTGGTGACCACTCCTCTGGAAGGATGGATATTGTCTTCATTTTTCAAAGAGCTAAATAGAGCTGAGGTTGGTGACCGTTTGTCCCTGTTTAGTGTGGCTTGAATGTTGATGGCACTCCCTAAATTTAGCTGTGGCAGTAGTCACTTCCACTGTGGTGGGAGAAAGAGATCGTTAGCAGATAAATCCAGTTAGTCATGAAGCGGGTCTTTCTAGTAGTTTGTACCATCTGGTAGTCAGGACCTCTCGGAACTTGTTCTCTGAGCAGACATACAATAGAAGTGATATACACATGATGTGTGTGTGGGGGGTGAGTGGATTAACCAGCCAGGTGTCAGCTAAGAGCTCTCCTCCCCCAGCTCAGAGACCTCTGGCCTTAAAATCTACAGAGATGAATATCCATTGTTTCGCCACTCACGCTTTGACATTTGTGACAGTAGCCCAAGGGGACTTAGACAGTGCTCTTAAAAACTGTAATCCCAGCTCCTCAGGAAAACTCACAGGCTCTCTGTTTCCCACCCCTCCCACCCCCCACCCCTCCCACCCCCGACCCCTTCCCCCGGAATTACGCGTTGAGCTCTCTGGCCCTTTCAGATGCTCTTCTTTGGCACCCACCCAGCCAGGGTTTGATTAGATACCTCAGTTTTCTGTTGGAGGAGAGGTGGGCAGATCATTCTTGGCGAGTGTGGCTGGTTTATAACCTGTGTTGCTGTTATTGAGGTGTATCAGCTTCCGGAGAATGGACGAAAGGAAAGTAGCTCCATCTCTTCCAGCTCTGCCAGGAAGGAGAGTAGCTTCGGCTATGCTAACCCCAGCCCCAGCCCCTGGACTATCCAGACACAGTTGGTCAGGAATGGGCTGTATGGGACTTATCTTTCCCCTCAGGGCTCAGAGGATACACAGGGTCTGCCCTCTCTCTTCATTGGTGCTTGGTTTCATGTTGGATCTGATATCCAAACATGACCAAAAAGACCAAAAGACCAGAGATTTGGACTGGTAGACATCGTGTTTCTTCAAGAATGTGGAAAGCTTGCTGTGTTGAGACAAGGCCTCTCTCCAGTTTTCTGTTAGCAACCTAGAAATGAGGATCGTAGGACTTGCCCATGACTGTAAATCAACACAATATCCTGCACATGCACAGGGCCCTAGCAAGACACCACAGGCTTCTGGAAGCCACGGGTGTACCCCTGCCATAGGAGTCACAGCTTGGTGGGGTTGGCCAACAGGAGAGTTGAAGCTGACAGGAATCCTGCATCAAGCCTGATTTGCTGCATCATTCCTGAAGGTAGAGGTAGAGCCTCCATATTTTAAACTGCCTATTTTAAACTGCATTTTTAGCCTCACCCTGTTTCCACCTGAGAAGGAGCCATGCATGTCAGCAGCTGCTGTTTCCCCACCTTAATTCCTGATGCCACACCCTGTGCCTTACAGTAAAAATTGACCTGTCTCTCTACATGCAAACAAATTCAGATCTCAGTATCTGCATATGCTGATTTCATACCTGAGGGAGATAAAAGGAACCTTACTGAATCTGCACGGATTTATTTTATTCTTTTCAGTCGTCCTATAATAACACAGCATGACATTCGTTCCCACTATACCTACTTTACGTTAAGGGCCAAGGTCACTGAGAGAGGACTTTGTCTCTGAAGGTATGCACAGGTTCTATGCAGAACTGCACTGTTTGATGTGACAAACTTGAGGGCCCATGGATTTGGGTATCGCAGGAATCTCTAAAGATATATAAAGGGCTATGAAAGAAGTTACCAGAAACCAAACAAAAATAATACAGGAATATAGTTAAATCAACCATCCATTCTCTAAAACAAGAACACAAAGAGAAAAATGGAGACTCACATGACCACTTGAAAAGAGAAAACCAGTTAAGAATGTGCAGGACTTAAGAGTCGATCTAGGGGAGCTGGAGAGATGGCTTAATGGTTAAGAGGCCTGGCTGCTCTTCCAAAGGTCCTGAGCTCAATTCCCAGCAAACACATGGTGGCTCACAACCATCTGTAATGGGATCTGATGCCCTCTTCTGGTGTGTCCGAAGACAGCAACAGTGTACTCACATATATAAAATAAATAAATCTTACAAAAACAAAAAACAAAAAAAAGTTGATCTAGTAAAAAAGTTGTTGTTGGTGCCCTGTTTGGGCAGTGTCTTCTCATCAGTTCAGAGCAACAGTACCCTGTGTTGTGTGTGGGAGGGGAAAGGGGCCTTGTTTGCTTCAGGGTTTTTTCCTTCTGTAGTGTTTGTTTGTTTGTTTGTTTGTTTGTTTATGTGTTTCCCTGCTTGGTTATTTTCCTGTTTTTTGAATCACAGTCTTATGTTATACCCCAGCCCAGCCTGGAACTCTATATGTGGCTCAGGATGGCCTATAACTCAAAGCAGGCCTCCTGCCTCAGCCTCTGGAATGTTGGGATTGATGGTAGGCATGAACTACCATACCCACTCAGAAAAGATCAGTTTCAGCCACTCGTGGGGCTTCCTCTTCTTTATCCCCAGGGGTAGTGACTGTAGCGAGAGTAGGCTTGCTCTGTGCATGATGTCATTGTTCCAGGGAGCCATTGGAGGGACTAAATTCCAGCCACCATGAGGATAAGGAGCCACTGGAGTGCTCACACACTGCTGTGCTTGTGCAGCCATTGGTAGCCCACTGGAGTTTCTGTGAGGTGAATCACGGGCTTCCTGAGTGACAGAGCAATCCGAGGTGTTTACCTGCAAGGAATGGAAACATGTCCATAAAACAAGACTGTGCAAAGGCCTACACAGCAGCCTTATTTTTAACAATAGGCCCAAGATGGAAACAACCCAGATGTCCATCAACAGGAGAGTGAGGAAACAGATTTCAATATACTCACACAATGATTACTGAAGAGAGAGAAAGGAGAGAGTACTGGAGAGGAGGGAAGGGGAGGGGAGGAAGAGGAGGAAGAGGAGGAAGAAGAGGAGGAGGAGGAGGAGGAGGAGGAGGAGGAGGAGGAGGAGGAGAGGGAGAGAGAGAGAGAGAGAGAGAGAGAGAGAGAGAGAGAGAGAGAGAGTGTATGTGTTACAGATCCACACTGCAACATGGTTCAGTCTTGAAGACCATTGTTTTGTGGAACAGAAATTGGCTGGAAAGGTCAGACACAGGAGGGCCCTCTAGGGTAATAGAAGTGTTTTATAGCTTGGTGTGAGCAGCCATTACTCATACATAGACAGTAACCAAAACTCTGTGGGGTTTAATACTTGTGCATTTTAGTGTATTTAAATTCTAAACCCTAGAAAGCACAGCCTTGTCTCCTGCTGGGGATAGAAGAGGAGCTGCTTTGTAGAAACCCTTAGTAACTATCTTCCTGAATCACTAACTGGGATTCTGCTGTAACAAGGTTTACTGGTAAAACTCGCTGGGCTCTGACATATGAAAGTATGTCAAAGCAACAATAACAAAGTATAACAAAGTCTACTGTTGAAAGGAATCTACTGTCTGGTGTGGTGGCCCAGGCCTTTAATTCCAGAACTGAGGACGCCGAGGAAGGCTGATATCTGTGAGTTCAAGGCCAGCCTAGTCTATATACCAAGTTCTAGGCCAGCCAGGGCTACACAGAGAGACCCCACCTCAAAGAACAAAACCAAACAACCAAAACAAATGAAAAAAAGAACCTATTTCATATAGTATTATTTTCCATTTATTTGCCTACTAAGGCTGGGACTTGGGGCCTTATATCAGCTGCATCCCAGCCAGATGTCTTTAACAACACTGTGGCATTTGTAGGAGCGAAAGGGATGGTGGCTAATCTCTTCTACTCTCAGGTGCAAGTGACAGGGAGGCTGAGCTGGCAGATTTTCATGCTGGCAGCTATGGGTTCAAGTCTCCATTGTTCAGACACACCAGCCGTGCCAGTGGACTATTTCTTGGATGTCAGGTGGTGCGTGGGAGCTAGCTTCTGAGTTATCACAAGAAACAAGGTCCTCCGGGGCTGTTCTCTTGCCCCACACAAAGCTTCTGAGTGTCTCTCCAAAAGACCGCAAGGTATTGCATCAAGATGTCATCTTCCTTTGTCATAAATCTAAGTGGAACATTGTGCTGAGGTAGTCGCTTTGTAATGGGGGAGGAAAGAAATGACTGAGGATAGAGGAAGAACAGCGCTCAGTGCAGATTGTTTTTCTCCATCCTGTCCTGTGACCAGTCAGCCTGTGCTTCCCAGTCCTCCTTTATGTACACTCCAGTTAAGGCTGATCATCTACCTGAGTGGGCCAAGACTGTGGGGCCAGTGATGTGTGCATAGCACACCTGCCTGTCAGCCAGGCCTCCTGAGGACCACACAGCTCCCACCTTGCTGAACCACCTCCCTGGGCAGACAGAGCTGTCACCATCCTGCACAAAACATCTCACCATAAAGCTGTCACCTGTAATTCCAGCACTCAAGACTGAGGCGTGAGACTGAAGCAGAGGTTCAAGGCCAGCCTGGGCTAAAGAGTAATACCCTGTTGAAAAAGCAGAAACAAACAACAATATCAACTCACATTAGAAAGGGAAGAGAATTTGTTTAACCCTTCACATATACATGAACAGAAATCAAAGTTTTGGAAAGGCAGACCTCAAAAACAGAACTGATAGCGGTTTTTTGGCCTTTGACTTGAAAATAACTTTCCAAGAATAGGGTAAGAAAAGGATAGTGTGGGTTTCACAGACCACAACTGAAGACTATTTCCAGCCCACATAATAATCTGTCCTTGTGTTGTTAAGGAGGGTGGAAATCTTCTTCCCTTTGGTGTTTCTGTTTTTATTACATCCCACATTCTGCAAAATTTCTTTTACTTAATATGTGAAGCTGGTGCCTAGAGTTCCTAGTGGAAGCAGAAGCTAAGCTCCTGAGGTAACATCTCTGTGTTCGCTTGGAACCTGGGGCTCCACTTCTCTGTGGAGGTGGGGAAAGGTGGGAGAATGGAGGGGTGGTCTTCCTGCAGTTAGGATAGGGAGCGGGGATCCAGGGCAGGATCACCTCAGTTGGATGGGATTGGAGCGACTCCTCTCTGGCAACAGGAACTTGGGAGAACTGTTTTTCTTCCATAGAAAGAGTCTGTGGAGAACTGAATGCAGTGCCTCAGGGGAGCCTTACTGCACAGTGCCACACACGGGCCTTAGTCCCTTTTCCTTCAGGTAAACTATAGCCTTCTCCACACTTGTCACATCTTTCCAAGTTTTCTGAGACACACTTTTGTCAGTTACATGTGCTTTATATTCATAGCCCCTAGCTTTAAAAACCAACAATGGCAGTGCTGAAAATCTGCTCACGCCGCTGTTCATTGGGAGACGGCTTCAGATTTCCAAGGAGGGAGCCCAAGTTCACGTTTCTTTTTTCCCTCAGCACCGATGGACTCTCTTTAAGTTTCTGACTCTATGTGAAGCACAGCATCATTGTTGTGGGAGTCTTCAATAAGTGTAGCAGATGTCTCTGTTCATAGCCTCCACAGTAGATCCGGATCCAGTCTGTTCATGAACCAGGCACCAACCTGAGCATTCTTAGTAACAATGAAGCTTTGGGCTCTGAAGACTGTCAGTCAGGGATGCCAATCCAGCCTCTGCCTCAGCTGCCTGTAGTGTGATTTATATATTTTGTGGTTAATAACCAATGCTGGAAATGAATACAGCAGTTACTCTTTAACCAGCTATTACCCAAATAAAGGACACAAAGACCGTTAGAATTATAATAAGCTTTAAACAATGGAACTGGGCAGATTTCAACCCTCTAAGTCATTTTGTCTATCTTCATGCCCTGAACTCCAGTATGTTACTTGCCATATGTTTAGCTTGCATTGTTCCTGCTTCATCAAGCTAGCCCCTCATGGCTACATATTACCCCATGGCGACTTCCTTCTTCCTCCTCCTTCTCTCCTCATGGTCCCTATCTGATACCCCAAGCCTGAGGTCCAAAGCTCCCACTACCTTTCTTCTGCCCAGCTATAGGTTATCAGCAACTTTCATTAACCAATCAGGGATAATTGGGAGGCAAGGTTTACACAACAAAGGCCAGTGTTTGGTGTTTACAAGGCACCAGGTCTGGGATACAGAACTTGAATACATAGCAACAGACCAGACCCCAACAGTTGTCTGAATTGGAGTGGATGTTGATCTTGCTGTCATTTAAATAGCACATGTTTTCTGTAGAAAAACAGGAATTAGAGATAGACAAGGAAATATGAGGATTCGACTCACTATTGCTGCCACCTAGACACGTGTTTGATGTGTCATTCCATGTGTTTTCCCCAATCACGTAAGCAGCTGCATACATGAAGGGATAGAACCTGTCCAAGCCACCAGAGTATGAGCCACTCCACTGACTTTGCATTCTGGAAAGTTTATCTTTGTCAGTTTGGCTGGCTGGTTAGTTTTGTTTTCTTTTTGAGGTAGGGTCTTATTATAAAGCCCTTCCTAGTCTAGAACTCACTGTAGACCTGCCTGGCTTTGAACTCACAGAGATCAGCTGCCTCTGTTCCTGTGTGCTGGGATTAAAGGTGTGGGGTAGCACAACTGGCCTGAAGAGTTTATTAAAAAGGAAACATATAGGACTAAAACTGGATGTTGCATGTTGATAGAGACTAGCAGTTTGTATAATACCTAATACACAAAGATGCAGTAACCTGTAGTATGGAAACTATCCAAAAATCTAGTAGTTGCTCAGTTCCACGAGGCTAGTTGTTTTACCTGGCTTTCTGTGTAAGCTGGAATCCTGAAGAAGTAGGCTCCAACAGATGTGCTGGCAAGTAAGTGCAAACAGGCGAAGAGTGAGTCTTCCTTCTTCCAATGTCCATATGTAGGTCTCCAGCAGAAGGCAATGGCCCAGATTAAAGGTGTGTACTACCACAGTTGGATATGGAACTTGTCCCAGGCTTGAAATCAGAGATCTGCTTGCCGCAGACTCCTGGGATTAAAGGCATGTACTACCTTGCCTGGACCTAAACTTTTTATGGCCACTATGCCTCAAGATCTCCATGTCAACATCCAGGTCAGAAACCTGTATCTTCCAGCCTCAAGATCTGGATCACAGGTGTGCCCTCCATTTCTGGATTGTAGTTCATTCCAGATGTAGTCAAGTTGACAACCAGGAGTAGCCACCACAGTGACCAATTGTCACAATCCTCTCAGTGGGTGTCATGGTTACCTGTTCCACGTCAGGTAGTTTGACAGGGAGATGGCTCCATGCCTGCTGTTCTCAATTTTGAGAGTCCCCAGGGTTTGAGCCTGCTCAAACTTACCAGTTCTTCTGTCTGGTGGCATGGTCCACTTGCCCCACAATCCTGGTTGCTGGGTCTGGTCTCCAGATAGAAGCAGGGATAGCAGGGAGAAGCCTCATCAATACCTAATGACCCTTATGTGTATGGTTAAGATGCAGTATTAGGGGGTGATGTTTCCTGGGCTTCCTCTGGAGAAAATGAATGCCTTGGACTTAGTCATGAGGCTTGGGCCAGTTGTGCTGCCTTCTCCACAGCCACCATGACAGAATCCTCAGAGGGGTCTTGAAAGCCATCTGGTTAATTAGCAGTGTAATCCAGCATCTCTGTGTCCATACAGCAAGCCTATGTTTCTGTCATTGCAGACTGTAATATATCTCAGGAAGCCATTGCATTCCTTCTATGCCATGCATGTATGGTGCTCTCACAAATACTCTTGACTTTCTTCTTCATGCTTTCTTCTCTTGGGATGAATTCTGAGAGGGGTAATTGATAGGAAAACATACTCACATATTTTAATAGGTTTGAAAGTCCCTTTGAAAAGTTGATACTCTGAATTTTGGGGAAAGGCAGGAGCCAAGCTGTGCTTCCCCTGCCCCCACCTCAAACTTCACTGTGGGTCAATATACTTGTCATAAATGCCAGGAGCCACAAGCAGAGCCTGTTGAAGCTGGGAGGCGGAAAGCTGTTATCAGATGTGGGCTTGGCCAGGGAGACTGTGTAGGTGCTCTTGACTAGGGACACCATGAGGTTACTCTGACAGGGGACCTGCAGGTAGAGAGGGCAATAAGACAGCCTGAGTTGATGCTGGGGTGCCAGGCTGGGACCAGTGTGCATCCATGGGAGTTGCTCTGGGATCCTCCTGACCCTCCACTCCTGCATTCCCTGTGAGGTAGTGAGATGACAGTCCAAGCCTGTCTGCTCTCCTTCCCCTGTAAACATCAACCCTGTGACCCTCGCCCCTGTGACTCACACTCCACTGTACGTTAAATTCTAGCAAAACATGTCCATGAAGTGAGAAGAAATCCCAGGGAACAGAAGGACCCGGCCATTCTTCAACTTTGCTTCCTTAGCCCAACAGCTGCCCAGTGAAACTGCTTTGCCAGTTGCCAGCCAGATCCATGCTACTCACCTTTGTTTACTCAAAACCAAATTGTAAGGTACCTGGACTCTCCAGTGCCCGCCGTTTCTGTTAAGTACAAGCTGGTCCTGCCCTTTGCTCTTGTCCCAACTGTCTTGCTTTACTGGTAGTTAGCTGCAGCTCTCTGCTTTACAGACTCTGTGTTGCCAACCAAAACCATCCCCCAGCTTAGCCTGCTGGGAACAAGGAACTCTACCGAAAGCTGTGTTCTGTGCCCTCTGTCCCGCTCTACCTGTCTTTTGAGGTGTTTGGCTTGGTTTGTTGTGTGGCTGCTTCTGTTGCTCATTGGAGGAAGGGATATTGACACAGCATCTCACATAACCAGGCTGACCCTCGAATTGATTCTCTTGCCTCTATGTCTAACTCACTGTACCTTCTTCCCCTCGTCTTCTCAAGCCCAGCATGGTGGGTGGTGAGCACCTGTAATCCTTACCTAACCTTGGAACTACAGGTTAAGGCAGTAGGATCAGGAGTTTAAACATGGCCTGAGTTACAGATTGAAACTAGTGTCAGAAAGTAGGAGACAGAAAAATGGCAAAAATACAAATCAAACCTAACAAATAAAACCTCCCATAATGCCATGCACACTCATAATAGACCCCAAGTGATTTCAGCTCCCTGAAGCCAGGGTCTCTGACATGGATGTCTCTTCCCCTTCCAAATGGAGAGAACCACTGACCTTTGTGCCAGTCAGCTCTGGGATGCTGAGCCCCCATCCATTAAAGGAGTCAAGGAAAGTGAGCCTCTGTAGAACGAGCAAAGGGAGCCCGAGAGAGCCGTTTATCCCACAGTAAGGTGGCTCTAACATCTCTCTCTGCGGGGACAGGAGGATCAGAACAGCATTCTGCTCAAGAGGGAGCTTGAAGTTCCAAAGGAGGGACAAGGGCTAACACTGAGAGAGAGGAGGTGAGAGCCAGCAGGACAGGAGCCTGTTCATCTGTCGCTGGCGCCTCTCAATGAATTGCTGCAGGATCCTCTACACTGATTAAACCACACCCCACGGTTTGCAGGAAACCCTGTAATAGGTATGTCTTGTGTTTCTTGCAGGCAACTATGGTCCTGAGCTCTGCACACTTCTGGTTGGGATTGTTCCTGGTTCCGACTGCCTGTTTGATTGAAGACGTGGCGTGGAGAGCGTAAGTGTAAAGCAAGCGAAGCCCGACCTTCAACTGTGCCTCTCTGTCCTTGCAGCAGCTGTCTCCCACGTGAGGGGTGTGGAGATTCAGAAGAAGCAGGGCTCCTGACCCAACAAAGAAGTTTTTGTTTTGTTTTATTTCAATTTAAGCTTGTGCCTCATTTTGATAGGAAATACATTAGACAGGAAAAAGAATACTGAGCAGGAGTCACACGGCATTTGGTAGGGGCGTTGTCTTCTGTGTGATTGCAAGGACGTGTCACATTTAGGAAACAGGACCCGAGTCTCATTTCACATCTTAAAGCTGACGCAAAGCAGTCACCCATGGTGCCTGGCTTGAGCCTCCATGTGTACCTCATTCTTCCAGCCAACTCACTCACAGTGGGAATCCTGCCAATCAAACTCTTCCCTCGGAGTTTACAAGTCTGTAAGAAAATCACATCACAAATGCAAAATTACGATGAAGATTAAATAGAAATTAATTCAAGCTCGCTTTCCGCTTCAACATTTTAAATTATATCATTCCTAAAGTATAAAGGAAGCAATGATGTCTCAAGAGAATATTAACCTTTAATTTCATTCAGAACAAATGAGAGATTGCCCCAATGCCTGTAGTATTGGTTTAGGTTTGAATGGGTCCAGTTCCTCCTAGAAACGTGGCCACGTTCCCTGAAAATTGAGACTTCTAGCTTGGGCAAACCACAATTATTTCAGGGCCCTGAGGAAGTGAAGTGAGATTGTTAACCCAAGCCTTCCAGGAAAAGACATCAGGCCTCCTCATTTTTATCTACTCATTGCTCCCACACTCGACAGGAATTATTCTTGCCTGACAGGGATATCTTTTGAAAAAGTCTTCATTTGGGCATAGTCTTGACAACTGATGCAGAGAGAGGGGAGCGATGATTTTCCTAGGATGTTTTTGTTTTTCTTTGGCTAAGTTTTTCAACTACTACTAAAAACCAAATGATTTTAACTCCGTAAATGCCTGTTTTGTTTGCTATAACTATGTTCTGTAAATGGCATAGCCAGAACTTTTGGAATGATTCTATATAGCCAGGAAAGGTTATTTCCTTAACTTAATAGATGCTCTATGAGAAAATACCCATTCTGCTATTTCCTTTTTGAGCTAGTAGACCCAATTTTGGCACAATGTGTTTATTCCCTAGCTGAATTTGTTGCAGCTCTGCAAATAAGTTAGTTTTAGGGACACGCTTCTTGGTTTGGCTCAGTCTCATGGGAAGTAGTTACAGGCTCACAAATTCACCCCTAACTATCTTAATTCAGCTATCTTAAATTAATGTCATGAAAACAGAGTTTTATTGAGGTTCCTTCTGCCAAGCAGGTCTTTAGCAAAAGTATCTTTGTTTCATTTCAAAGAGAATGTTTATAGGTTGCAAAGGCTCTGCCTCCTCCTCCTGTGTTTTCAGAACTCCTTCCAACGCATTTCAAGTACAAATTTCCTGTCACCATGAAGCAAATTATCTCCTCCCTCTAACAAAACTTGTCTGGGTCCTGTTTATAGGACCCAGGCTATAAAATTAGCACCATTTACATATTAACGATGATAAATCAGATGATACTGCTTCCAACTCCAACATATGGAAAGAGTAAAAGTCACTTCCTCTCCAAGGAGCTTGCCAGCTGGGTTCCAGTCGGAACCAGAGCCCCTCTAAGAGTTGAGGAGCCAACAGGGAAAGCTATCCTTGCCTGTTGTATTGTTGAGGTCCTGGAAGCTTTTGCCTGGCAGGAGTGGCAAGCATAGCTTCTCTTAGAAGTGGCATCCCATCACCCGGCCCTACTGATTTACATAGCCATTTCCTGAATGCATTTTGCTCTTGAATTATTGGGAGAAGCTAGAAGAACAGTGTGTTAAACTAGCTGATGTTTGGGAGTGCCCAAAGTATATTCGCCCATTTGCAATATCTGCTTGATGTCTAGACTTCTGCCATCCCCATCATGAAGAACAAGAGTTTTATGAATGTATGTATGTGGGCATGGTTCCACTGAGCATGGGGTCTATATTCTGTGTAATATTATACTCCAAGCTGGAGATATTTGCCAAGGCAAGTAAATTAGTGGCTCATTCCAAGGAGAGGAAGCATGTGGTAGACAGATTGCCCTGGCAAAGGCACAGTACTCACCTGGGATCTTTGTGTCTGAACTACAGTTATGCAAAGTTTTAGAAAATGCTCTCCACACTGCCCTGCCACATACACACATACCATGTTCTACGTCAGTGGTTCTCACTGTGTATGTGGGGGTGGGTTGATACCTTCCAGGGGTCACATATCAGATATCTTGCTTATCAGATACTTATATTACAATTCATAACAGTACAAAATTATAGTTATGAAATAGCAATGAAAATAATTTCATGTTTGGGGGTCACTGCAATAGGAGAAACCATATTAAAGGGTTGCAGCATTAGGAAGGTTGAGAACCACAGCACTTGTAGCCACTGATTTCTGTTTCTCTCTCTCTCTCTCTCTCTCTCTCTCTCTCTCTCTCTCTCTCTCTCTCTCTCTCTCCTTTCTGCAGTTCTAGGAATTCTAACACAATCACGGTACTAGCAAATCTTCTCCCACTGAGCTACACTGTAGCCCCTGGTTTTTGGTTTGTTTGTTTGTTTGTTTTTGTTTTTTTAGATAGGATCTTCTTCTAGGCTGGATTGATATTGAGATTCTCCTGCCTCTGCTTCATGAATGCTGGTACCACAGGCCCTGACACCCCAGGGCTGGTTGTCATGTCTTTGAAAACTTCATCACAGAGCAGACCTTGACTTCCAAGTGGACATCTATGCACACCTCAGACAGGGAGTGGCTCTCTCCTGGGCACCTCTTGCTTTCTTGCCCTGTCCTTCACTTCCATTCCGGGACCTGGGCTGGTCATAGTAAAAAGGGAGAAACTGAGTGAGGTAATTCACTTTCCCACAAAGTTTGTCAGCTTTCTGGATGAAGATCCATTTTTAGACTATCTTAACTCAGATTTGGAGCACCATCAAAAGCCTGCCTTATTATTCCTCAAAAGTTATGAGGGCTCAAATGGCCCAATCGTTTATTAACATAATTGGTTAGATATGACCGCTGGCTAATGAGAAGCCTTGTTAGAAGCATAGAGTGTAAATTGCCCAGAGCTATTTTAATGTCCATTAGCCTACACTCTCCCAAAACGGTCACCTGGGACAGTGCACTTAAGTAAGCTGCCAGATATGACTCTGCCTCCAGGAGTTGGTTACTGTCACTCTCTATAAATGATACAAAGCTCAAGGCCACTGAGCACAGAGAAACATGATTCCTTTTATCAAACTGCCCTGTCTCTTCCCAGGCGTCACACAATACACTCTGTAGTTCCAGACTTCATTTAATTCTAATTCCAGATAAGTAGTTAAATGGCAATAAAGGTAATTTCTGTGTACAAGTGGACCTTGGATTGCCTTTTTTTTTTAACATTCTAACCAAACCAATTTCTCTTGAAGCACACTGTGTCTTTATTTTCGTCCACACTTAGAATTCGATGTTTCCACTTAACTTGCTGCCCTTGCATGCAGAAGAGGGAACTCAGAAAATAAGTTTTAGAATCAAAAGAATGAAAAGTTCATGCTGTTTCTTTTTAAAGTGCCTGAGGGGACATGAAAGCAAAGAGGACTGGGACCAGGGGGAGATGGATGAGAGAAGGTAGCAGGAGTGGGGGGCTGAAAATGATAAAAAAATATTCATATGGACATGTGAACATCTCACATTGAAACCTGCTACTGTGTACGACTAACGTTCCTAAGTAACCTAGATCCATCCTTACCTATATCAGAGAGCTCACAGTGACTCACCTGTCAGTCACCAGATGTCCCTACTCCATCCCTTCTGTAGTCATCTGTTGTCTTGAATGGGGTGAGATGAAGGAAACCGGGCCACTGGGGAAAAGACACAGATAATCTGACTTCAGAGTTATGACTCAAACCTTCACCCTCAGTGAGACCTGACCAATGCAAATGCTTCTAGGTTTTCCTTGATAACCAGTCAGTGTGAAATCACTACACATATCGCTACAGGGAGATTTAAGATCCCTTTTCTACTTCTGCCCTTCGTAGATCGTGGTTCTTGAGGAAATGGCTTAAAATTGAGGACAACCTACTCAAGTACTGCATGCAGAAAGAGTAGTCTAGGCTTCTCCTGTCTCACAACCCAGGGCTTTCAACAGTGGCTGGGTCCCCAGGCTAGCTTACACAAGCCAGTCTGACATAATTGCATCCTCAGAGAAAACACAGTTCTGGTTCGTGGAAGGGAGTGAGTCATTGGCCTCCTGAGGCCAGTTTATCTGCATGCTGGTTTGCTTTCTGCTCTAGGGTTCAGGTCCCATTACCCTATTTCCACTCCATGTCTATTCTTCCTATCTCAAACCCAGCAGACTTTGTCTCTGCTGGCCCAGAAGACAGCAATAGGGCTAGCACAGAGGTTAACAGTCCTGTGCAGAAGGAGGAGAAGGAGGATGGATTATAGACCAGCCGGGTGCTCGGGGAAGCATGTAAAGTGACTTTGAGCAGGGTGGAGTACACCACGTAGTTTGCCATCAACACAGCCTACAAGCTTGTATGGGAACATTCAGCAATATCGAACAGTAACATTTTAATGTCCTTCCTCCTCTCCTGCAAAATGTTGGCCATTTTCTCATTTATTGTTTAACTTAAAATTCCATGGTCCCCACTTTGAACTTGGTATTTTATCAATACTGAGTCTCAGAACTCCCTTTGAAGTAATTAAGGTATTATGTGTTAAAGCACGTGTGGTTTGGACTTGTTTACTCTGGGGGGAAAGATGGCAGGCACATCTCCCGTGTCTTCCTGCTAGTACTCCATTACAGATTAAGGTGAAGTGCTGGGTGACCCGGCTTTATCTAAGTGGGGCCTCGGTCCTTATGGGTGAAGGGCTGCTGGGAGGTGCAAACCCCCATCTTCAAACTGGGCCAGATCGCCATATTCACTTCTGAGCAGTCCCACTCAGTGTCTGCTCCTAGTCAGCCTGCAGCTTGGTGCCGAGCAGGCTTCTCAAACACAGTCCATGACCACGAAGCCCCTGCAAAGCTGTTCATGAGGAGGATAGCCTGTGCTGCCCGCTCACTCCTGCCTCTCACGCCTCTCTCTCCTCAGGATGCCTCTCCCTTCACCTTGCCTGCTTTTAACTTTCTGTTGTTGCTTACATGTTCTTCATCTATACATTTCCAACCCAGGGATCAAGTTTAGCTTTGTGTGCTTTAGTTTCAAATATTTAAAAAAATTAATGCATAGACACAAGATGTATTTAATGAGGAAATAGAATATATTGAGAAATAGGGGAGTTAATTATTAAGCTGCTGGTGGTGGAAGGGTAATTCAGTAGCAGAGCATTTGTCTAGTATGTACTATGCCTGTGCTCAGTCCCCAGCATAGCAGAAACAAAAACAGATAAAACATCCTGAAACCAGAAGAGAAGCTCTTTAGAACATACTGCCCCTGGGGATGACAATGTAGTTTTTAGTTACAGCAAATTGCGTGTATAGCTGTGGGGCACAGCACAGGAGTTGAATATATGCACTTCACAGACCATGGTTTAGCTTCAATTTTAGAGGAACCTGAGATTGGCAGATTATTTGGCCATTGCAAGGGATTTAGTTTAGCCAGGAAAAGGGAGCAGGTAATTCCTCCACTGTCCAAGAGGAATCAAGCATCCAGGCCAGGTTCCCACTGTGGCAGGAAAGCAGCGCTGGATTTCCTGAGTAAGTCACAGCCAGAGGAGGATGGGAAAGCTGTACCAAATATGTATTGACTCCAAACCTCAGACTAAGGTTTCACACTGAGAACATGAACTCTGCTCTCCTAAACCCCATCTCTGCTGAGGCAGTGGCTCTTTTCATAGTAAACAGAGAGACAAGAACTACTAACTACAGCAAATGAGGAGCCAGCACCTGTGCAAAGGGAACCACTTCAAATATGTCATGTGCTTCATATCCTGCAGGGTCTACTTCCTGATCTTTGGGGCTCCTATTGTCCTTAGTTGAAATTGCCTGCTTCTCAAGGTTTTGGGGTAGCTGCAGTTCACAGTACAGGTCTCATCTCTGGTGCTCAGGATGCTTTGGGCTGAGAAGGTGAAGCTCCTGTGACAAGCTCAGCTTGTCCAGAGGGCAGTCAGGTGTGGTGAGGAGAGTGATTGCCAGTCTTCACAACCTTGTCACAGCCGCTTACCATCCTCCCTCTGTCTGTCCCTCCTGCTCTAGGGCCAAGCACACCTGCAAAAAGACGCTGCTGGAGGAGGTGCAGGAGCTGGAGACCAAGTCCCGAGTGATGGGCAAAGCGATGCTTCGCGACAGTAATGGAAAGAGGTGGGCTGCCCCCAGCGCGCTCGCCTGTCCCCTTCGGTCTCGCATTTCTCCTCCTTGGCTAGTTTTCAAGGGGAGCATGGTAGGCTCAGTTTCAGGCATTCTGATTACATGCTAAGAGTGTGGTCATGGTGAGCTTCAAATTGCGTCTCCCCAGCAGCCACGAGAATCTGAGTTTCAGGGTCACTGGGCCTGTTCCCAGGTAATAGTAGTGGTTTTGTTGGGGTTGGGATGTGGACAAAACAGTCTTGTGAATAACCCACAGCATAGCAATATTTTCTTAAGGGGAGGAACAGGGATTTATAGAGGATCCAAGAGCTGGGCCTTTTGGTTTCAGGCCCAACCATGTTACTGGAAGCTGAGCATGTGAACAAATATATGACTGATAATGGAGAGCTTTAGCTGTCCCGGGAAGTTTCATTACAGTGTACTTCAGGAGACCTGAGGGGTGTTCCCCCTTTATCTATACTTTATGTGTATGCGTGGTTTTGCCTGCATGTAATGTATATCTGTGTACCACACATGTGTAGTACCCACATAAGCCAAAAAAAAAGGGGGTGTCAGATCTCCTGGGTCTGGAGTGACAGATGGTTGTGAGTCACTCTCTGGGTACTGGGAATTTAACCAGAATCCTCTGGAAGAGCCGCCAGTGCTCTTAGCTGCTGAGCCATCTCCAGTCCCTTGAAAGGGGCTATTTTTTTTTTTGATGAATTACCATGAATTGGTAGATCTGAGAAAGGTTGAGGACACTCCTGGTGCAGAAACTGCTGCCTCACCTCGTTTGTCACCAAGCATGTAGCTGCTCTGCCCTATACTCAGCAGGTGACCTGGAGGAGTGTGCCTTCCCTCCCACGAGTTCATCCAGTCAGGGTAGAATTATCAGAAATCTATATGTTATAGGAGGCGATGGCTCCCAGCCGAGGATCTTCCACAGTAATGTTGAAACATCTAGAAAAATCTGAGCATTCTTTTCCTAAGTTCCTGGAAGGAAGTCTGTAGCTAGCGTGTAATGAAACAAAGACCTAGAAGTGGGGTATTTCTAGAACTTTCTACTGTGTTGTATATTATATTTGTCTGAACTATCTGTTACAGGAATGGAATCAAAGATACTTGGTTTTTAAGGAAGGAGATTTTGGGCTGGGACTGTAGTTTAGTCCATAAAGTTCTCACAGGGCAAGCCCAGGGGCCTGAGTTCAACACCGAGCATATAAAGCCAGGCATGACAGCACTTGCAAGCCCAGAGCTGGAGAGATTCCTGGGTAAGATGATGGATTAGAATCCCAATCACTAGACCTCTATGGAAGAAAACAGTCAATATAATACACAATGAGCTCTTTACTCCAGAACTGGGAAGGTGGAGATGGGTGTATCCTCCCCGAAGCCCCCTGGCCAGCTGGTCTAGACTAATTGGCCCCAGGTCTGAATCTCCAAAAAAATAAAGTAGGAGGAATGACAGCCAAGGTTGTCCCCTGGCTTACACACACATACACACACACACACACACACAGAGAGAGAGAGAGAGAGAGAGAGAGAGAGAGAGAGAGAGAGAGAGACTATCAAGCATTTTAAAGGTTTTAGAAATATCATCTCATGTATCTTGTTTATATATAGGTAGTTTAGGAAAAGGTTTTAGAGCACATGGTTGGAGTTTTGTTTATGGCTTGCTTAAAAGTTATTTTAGATTTAATTTATGTATATGTATGTTTGCTTGCATATTCATATGTGTACCACGTGTGTGCCTTGTGCCCTATAAGGTTAGAAAAGGTCTGTGGATCCCTTGGAACTGGCCATAATCCAACATGTGGGTGCCGAGAACTGAACCCTGGTCCTTTATAAAAACAACAAGTGCTCTTAGCCACTGAGCCACCTCTCCAGCCCCTATAGCTTACATTTTGATGAATGAGTGCATTAAGCATTGTGTTGGCATTTATAAACCAACAAAACAGAAATTACTGTCTTCCACAAGCTTCAGACCGGGAATGGGATGTGGCCTGGTGGTAAAGGGCTTGTCTAGCAAGCCCAAGGGCCTGGGCTTCATCCCAACATTGGAAGAAAAACAAAACAAACAGATAAATCTAACCTTGTGACTAAATGGTAGATTCTTTTATATGTCAGACGATTTAGACACAGTGCTCAGCACCTATTAGATCTGCAGTGACCTACAGTGTTACTTGTGACCCGAAAAAGTCATATTCGTGGGCTGCAAAAGTTGGAGCAGGGAACTCAGGCAAATTGGGATTAAGAGGTATTCACAAAGATAAAATACACAAAAGTGTGGTAAACACAAGTTTGCCATCCTAAAAAGAATACGGGGTCTCTTAGAGACCACAGATTCTCAAGCTTCCATGAGACTGCTAAACAAGAGTAAACAATCTCTAAGTACTAATGAGAATGTCAAAGCACAATTGTCAGTGCTACTGAGACACACCAGAGGAGGGTATTCCCGTATACTATGATACATGTTTGTGTTTCTCTGGGTGGAGGCTTCACGGGGCCTATAAGGTTCTTCATGCAGCCAGGACTTGGCAGCATGGACCAACTGACTGGGGCCATCCTAGAAGGCTAAGCTTAGGGTATAAAGGACCTGGGAGGACCTGCAGTGAGCATGTATCAGGCAGAGTCATTCCCCCATCTCTAGTTTGCAGGGTAAGCACTTTCCAGAGATCTGGAGTCTGTGTGAACTCTGGCTGAGCCCTTAACTGTGCGCCCTTGGGCAATCTGGGAATGCAGTGATGCTGTCTCTTCATCTGTTGTAGACAGCTAATGCTTTGAGGGAGGAGGACGCTTTATGAAATGACATAGACAGACTGAGCCATTAGGAGGGTGCTAAGTATCGTCTGTGTGTTTGGCCAGAGTCACAGTGGCGGTGGGGGGCTGAGGACTGTCAGTCTTGAAAGAAAACAAGAGTCTCTCTTCATAAAAAGATGGGAGCTTTGTGTTTTGATTTGTTTTGTCTTCTGTGCTGTACTAGGAAGTGAATTCAGGGCCTTGCCTATGCTCCACTCCTGAGCTACACAAAGTCCTTGGATTTGTCCGCAGAGGGGACATAAACACGGCTTCATGCCATTATCTTCAGCAGCCCGAGGGGTCACCCTAATCTAAGGGGCCTTCCTCAGGCTAAACCTAGATTTGTGGCTTCAACTCCGAAAAGAATCTCAGGCAAAGCCAGTATGAAGAAGAGTTGGAGGATTCTATTGAAGATAAATTCAGGGATGACAATCAGGAGAGAGACCCTCAGAAAGTCATCCCCACGAGGAGGGAGGAGACGAAAGTAGACCCAAGTTTAGGTATGGCCTCCTCAACAGAGACACACAGTGAAGATCTTAGAATTTTTCATATATGCCATTTGGGGGCTCTGATTCCATTTCAGGGTTTTTAGGACACACCCCTTACTCTCTTGATAAGATCAATTCTAAGGTAATCATGGGTGCCTTGACTTATAATCTGATAAAGTGAAGACAGGAGCCACTAGGATCACACAGAGGGAACAGTACATATCCTTCCCTGTAAACTATGTTTCTGGTAAGATTCCTAGAAAATTGCAGGTTTACTATGGGGAAGAAAGACATCTTCAGTAGTTGTTAACTAACGACTGGCGTTCTTGCTTCATTGCTAATGAGAGGGTTTGGGCCTTTTTCCTTCTCACTTCTCCAAGACTTTTCTTGTCTTAAAAATCTCACCTTTAATGTGTATCTTCACGTCTGTCTAGTGGTAGGAGGATGGGCATATACCACCACACTATATACCACAGCCACCTTTCTGTGGCAGGGGAAAACAGCCAGAGCCTTGAGCACACAGGACAAGCGTCCTACTGCTGAGCTCCATTCCTAAGCCTCATGAATGTAAGTTTTTTTGAAGTGTTTATTATTTTATGTGCATTGATGTTTTACCTACATGTGTGTTAGATCTACTGGAACTGGAATTGTAGACAGTGGTGAGCTGCCATGTAGGTGCTGGGAATTGAACCTGGGTCCTCTGGAAGAGCAGCTGGTGTTCTTACCACTGAACCATCTTTTCAGCCCATGAATATAAGTTTTAAACATCTCCTGGGTAGCACACTATTGTAGACATTTTTAATCCCAAACCAGAGTTTCTGCACCACCTTCATAATTCAGTTCCCCGATAAAAGACACATGCAACCTTTATATTTACAATAAGCCTTAAACAGCACAGAGCTGAGCAGATACCTACTATCCTCTATGCCATTAAAATCTACTTTCCTATTGATAACCCCGAGTTATTACTTATTATGTTTCATCTGGGCTGCTCTTAACTCCAATTGGCCAGCCCCCAGAGACAAGTTTTCTTGACTCCTAACCCATGGTGACCTTTTCTTCCTCCTTACCTTTGCCTCTCCCTCATGCTTCTCCTCTGCCTCCCCCCATCCCCAGGCCCAGGAACCCACCTATATCTCTTCTGCCCAGCTCTTTGCTGTCAGCATCTTTATTTACCAATCAGAAATAACTTGGTGGCAGGGTCACATAGCATCACTTGGATCTATGTGCAGATTCTCTGGAGCAACCAGGTCTTGGGGGCCCATAATTAGCATTACAGTATACAGCAAGATACGAACCTCAATAGAACACACCTTTAATCCCAGCACTCAGGAGGCAGAAGCAGGCAGATCTCTAAGTTCAAGGCTACTCTGGTCTACAGAGTGAGTTCCAGGATAACCAGGACTACACAGAGAAACTCTTATCTTGTAAAATCTAAACAAACAAATAGACAAACATCTGTGTAGTAAAAATCTACCTTTCAATGTTCAAGTGACTCTCAAAAGGTGGAGTTTGTGTGTAATTTTCTACTTGCTGCATTTGAAGATCCACACTCCTAACCTAGATTGAGTTTCATGATTTTGTTTGATTACATATGTGCATATCTGAATGAACACATGTTCCTGTGTGTGCTTGACACACATAAGGTCAGCCTTTCCTTTTCTTTTTGTCCAGTGCTTCATTGTGGGATTGCTCACCCGAGATGGTGACAGGACCCACAGGCCTCAAAAGGGTCCCATTTTTTGTTTTTCTCCTTCTAGTTGTCCCAGGTTTGCTGTGGGCCATCTGCCCACTAGATAACAGAGGCATGCTGTTCTCTTCGGGAGGCAAGTTTCATCCACTTTACCTCCTACTAGCTGCCTCATCCCTGGTCTTTGATGACTTTGGTTTGCTTCTTTCACATCTGCTTGGATTCCTGTACACCTCTGTGCTGGGAGGGGCCGGTAGAGAATGGGTAGACAGTTGAATTCAGCCTTCCTTCCGATGATCTTCTAGAGCCTAGAATCTAGACTCTGGCTAAGGCACTGATCACATTGTCCTTCCTTCTTGATTCCTTCATTCCTTCTTCCCACCCATTTGACTGTCACCTTTCCCATGCTGAGTGTGCATGTGCACAGTATGCGTGTGTGTGTGTGTGTGTGTGTGTGTGTGTTTTATTGGCTCATAGAGGAAGTTTCATAAATATTACTTGACTGAACACCTGGAAATAAAAATGGCTCAACTTAGAGGTGGCACAGAGAGAAACAGGGTGCTGCTTTCACTTCATTTCCAAAGAAAAAAACATCTCTCTTACAGGTTAAGGATATGGGAGTTGGGGAGAGGGCTTAGCACCCACATCATGCTGCTCACAGCCAAGTGTATCTTCAGGGGATCTGACACCTTCTCCTGGAATCTGTAGAAACCTGAATTTGTGGACATACATGCACGCACGCGCGCGCGCGCGCGCACACACACACACACACACACACACACACACACACACATGTATACACATTATTTAAAAATAATAAAAATAAATTTTTTAAAAAGAATATATATCTAAGGGCTGGTGATATACCTCAGAAGGTAAAAGGCACCTGCTGCTAGGTCAGACAATCTGAGTACCATCCCTGGGACCCACATGGTGGAGAGAGAGAACAGACTCTCAAAAGTTGTCCTCTGATTTCCATACACCCACATACTCCCAAAATAAATGAAAAAAAAAGTATGTTTTTTGTTTTTTGTTTTTTTTTAAAAGGACAGGCCTCAGATAGAATCCCAGATGGCATTAGCTCAGTGCTGCGGGCTAACCAGGAGCAGCCATGGCTGGGCCAGCCTCTGTACCCAGTCCTCAGCCTCCAACACTCAGCTCCGTGCTCCATGGACCATAAGGACATTCTGCCAAGCCATGGCATCTGCATCCAAGTCATTGCAGAGAGTCTAGCACTTTTTTAGGATTGTATTCATGGGAAATAAAACAAAAATTTTTAGGCATTACCTTTTAAAAAACCTCTTTGTGCCAAATTTATACCTACAGTTTTGAGACAGTATCTAGGGTCCTCCTTATCACAGGTATGCCATGGCATGTGTGTAGATGTCAGAGGGCAACTTGTAGGAGTTAGTTCTTTTCTCCTACTGTACATGTTCTAAGGATCAGACTCAGATCACTGGGCATAACAGCAACTGAGCTTTACCTGCTGAGCCGTCTCTCCAGCCCTAGTAAGCTAATTTAACCTATCCTTTTGATGAACGTATGTGATCTTTCACTGTAGTTTAATTAAACCATTACATTTTCTTCAACATGCCTATTTCAGTTTGAATCTGAATGTCTTCCATAGACTCAGGTTTTGAATGCCTGGTGTCTCATTTATGTTATTATCTTGGGAGGTTCCACAAATGTTGGAAAGAGTAGCATGGCTGAATAGAAGTTAGGTCTCTGAGGTGTACCTGCCCCTGGCTCAGCCTCACTCGTTGCTCCCCCCACCCCCATGATGTGAATACCTGTCTTCTATGCCTGCTCCTACAACTATGGTGGGAATGAAGGGAAACACTCCACCAGGCCTCCTTCCCTTCCCTACTGGGCTTCACCCCCCTTCTATTGTTTCTTCTCAGTTTCATCACAGTGATGAAAGAGAAAGTAGCCACTGTGATAGTTCTATGCTGTTCCTTCAGTTAATCAAGCTAACCTGGGGAATTCATGCACAAGTAAGTCCTATGCTTAAGACCTTGATAAGTCAAGGATTGGTCAGAGAGTTAGACCAGGAGCAGAACTGTTGCCACCTGGGTTTGTCTGTGGTTGTGCACTGTAAAGATGCTGCATGTTGTGCTATCTGGGCTGGTCAGAATGCTCTCCCAAGCCATCCTCCTCAGAGCCCTTAGCTGGGGGCAGGGAGAGCATGCAGACCTGCTGATCTCTGTAGAAGGACTCCCTGGATAACATTATCTTGTGTGTCTAAAAACAATGACCCAAAGGAAAGGACTCCTCTTTTAATGTTTTATTACTTCTCCTTCTTTATTCTAGAGTGTAACTCAAGATTTTTTTTTCTGGTAGAAGAAAAATCTACTATGACTACTTAGTTTTAGAGAGATAACAAACAAATGTCCAAAACAACATGTAAGGTAACAGACTGTCTTCTAGCGTTTTCTCTTTGTTGGCGTAGGATAGAGTGAGTTCTGTGATGTTATGCTTTCCATATGGCAAGAAATCAGCTGAATAGCAGAGGAGAAGGTCTAGAAGTGGCGCTATCTTAGTCTGATGAACAACAAGGAGCCTCTTGTTTCATTACAGATCCTTCTCTCTGTTCATCGCAGTTGGTTGGGGGAGGGGGAGAAGAAAAGGGCAGGTGGTCATGCTGGTTGTCTCCAGTTTCAAGGCCAGGCAGTTCTGGTTGCTGCCTCTGGTTTCCCAGGAAAACTCAGATTCTCTTTCATGTAAGTGCTTTCCCTGACCTGAGGCTGGCTGGGCTTGAGTAAAGATAGCGGTCTGTCTGGCCCTGAGTCTTCTGCCAGCGATCAAGTGTCTCCCTCCGGTTTTGTGTTCTCTGAGAACACTGATGCGTAGCTCTGGGGACCCTCATAGAGTGACCTCAAGAGGGAATCTGATCCCAGGTGGGTGCTGCAAAGCCTGTGTTCTCCCTTACAGCCTCAAAGACAGCCTGGATGTCTGTTAGACAAGCCTCACTAGTGGAGGGTGATAGGAAGTGCGGTACAGATACTGCCCACAACTAAGGGAATCTTAGCACAGTGCTCTCTGCTAAACAATAGGGGCCAGCATCTGCAGCCTTCCCAGGATTTCCATAGTCACCAAGGCCAGACAGCATGCTCGCTTCTACTTTTAAAAACCAATGTCTCTCTCTCTCTCTCTCTCTCTCTCTCTCTCTCTCTGTGTGTGTGTGTGTGTGTGTACATATATTTTAAAAAAATCCCCAATACAACCAAATCATCCCAAACTTCAACTCAAACACCTGCTACACTGTGACCTTTAAACAGAAATTCCAGCATCTTTAAATGAGTATTTAAGAGTTGGGGTGTGGCTCAGGGGTAGGGCCCTTGACTATTATCAGGGCCTCTGAGCTCCAACGCTAACACCTCAAATAAATACGTAAATAAAATCATAATAATGGTTCAAGTGTTTGGTCTTGGCATGACTACCTTGTGGCAGTGGAATTGAGCCTTTCCCGTGAGATACCAGCATCAGTGTTGGTTTTTCCAGTATTGGCTTTACATCAGCTCAGGGGGGAAAGTGTGTTTTCTCAGAGTTATGGCTGTTGGCATCATGTACCTCCATCTTCTCTTTATTTCCTCCCTACCCCATCCACATTTTCTCCTAAAATGACTATTAGTTTTTTATTGGCCAAAAGGGTAGGAAATTATGGCATCATTTCAGCAAACCTCTCCACGCCAGGTGGCAAGTGTCTGCTTCCAACACCTGGTTGAGATTTATTTGCCTTCCAGCTGCATTTTTTCCACGACTGTGTCATGAAGTGGAGCGAGGAGACCAGTTGTGAGACAGACAGGACGGAATGGGGCTCCAGGCCCTGCCACTCACTTAGCTGTGCAACCTTGGCTGGGTCACTAACTTCTCTGAACTTCCTTTTTGTCAGTCATGAATCTGTTTTAAGGGTGAGATGGAAAAATCCACAGTAAATCCACAGCGTATATAGACATTCAGAGAGTGCAAACTCTCATTTCATCCTCTGCCCTAGAAGACAATCCATCTCTACTGGCCATCCCTACCTGGCCATTCTCAAAGGCTGTGGGGTTTTCCTCTAAAAGAATATGGGCACAGGAGGAACTCTGTTTCCTATTAGGTCAGTGTAGAAATTTAGCTGAACCCTAGGCATTTCAAGATAGTGGCAGCATCTAGAATAAGGTTTTGTTTTATGTGATGCGAATAAACCCAGAGCCTCACACATGCTAGACAGGTGATAGGCCACCCAGCAGCACCCCCAGTCCACAGACTAAGTTTTGTGAGAAGGTTGTATCCAGTGACAGTTTGCCTTTGGGTCACTGCCTCCAGGAGCTCCTCTGACACAGAAGAAGCTGTCCCTAACACTCCAGGCTTTCCTGGTGCTCACCTGAAATACAGTGTCCCCAGCAGCCCCTGCCATTTGTCCCACACAAAGCCTCGGGAAGAAGTGGCTTCTCATGGACATCACACATAGGTTTGGTCTTTCTCTAGTGTGATCATGGCAGCTTCGGCTTCTCCTAAATTAATGCATTCTGCTGTGGTTGGGGTGGTGGTTGTCATCAAGCCTGTGCTGGGATGAACCTGTAATCTCTGCATTTCAGAGACTGAGAGGAGAGGGCTTGAACTCAGGAAGTGGTGGCCATACACTCAGGGAACTTAGAAAGACCCTGTTTTAAAAAGAAAAGAGAAAAATGAAGTACTCAAATATTAAAACACACAAAAGCAGAGCATCTATCACAGAGGACCCCCATGAACCCAAATCATAGATCCAACAAGTACCAGAATTTTGCCAGAGCTGCTGTGTCTAGCCCTGTTTGGCTCTAGGTTTCAGGTCGCTGAAGCATGTAAAGCAGATTACAGACATCAGTACTGTTTGTCCTTATATACTCCAGGGTTATCTCCAAATATCATAGCCTGCGTTGAAACGTCTCTTACAGTGTGCACCGTGCTGTTGTTAAACACGAATAGTGCAATGCCATAGTCTCTGGTCACATCTAATTGTTGGTGATTGTTCCTCAGTGCCAATAACATACTTGCTCTGCTAGAAGACTTTCCAGATGACCTTGGCCCTCCCTGCCCTTTTCAGCACCATCTGGTTTATACTGGAACGGAGGCAAGGACCACATTAACCTGCTCAAGTCTCTGCCCAGCTGCAGAAGTTATTTTTAATGCCATGGACTTACCAATTGCAGTCCTGTCTTATGATAGCACTGCGGCCACAGGCGACTGATGGAAACAAGAGACCCATACCTCAAAGGGGAAGTGTCCCCTCTGCCCCAGTATTATCCCCTGAAGAGAGAGGAAAACATGGACCATCTTCGACCAGGTTCTCAGCACACAGCCAGGGTAACGTGTCTCCTCAGTGCCACCATTTATAATCTCATTCTCACTGCAGTGCTCAGAAGGCTGCAGGAGCCCCAGGAGCCAGACCAGGATGCCTCCCTGCCTGAAAGATCTGATGGAAAGGGTGAAAGCAGGCAAGCTTGCTCAGGCTGTGTGAGAACTTGAAGTGATGGAATGAAGGCTGTGTGTTGAGGCTTCCTACTTTGCAGGGGGCTAGTGTCATGAAGCAAGCATAGAAACCACCCCCAACTCCCCAAGGCAGGCTGGAGTGAAGAATTCAGAGTGGAATGGAAAGAGTTAATGGACCTATCAACTGTCTTGATACAGATGACTTCCAGACAGAACCGCCTTCATGGGCTCCAGTATGGTCTGTGAAAGAAATTAATAAATGCATTTCATTTTGAAAGAAGGGAAAACCACCAGTAAGGCCTACACAAAAGGGAGTGTTCTTAGAAAAACAAGGGCAGAAAGGAACAGCTCGGGGTAGCTGCTCAGTCTCTAGCAGGGCTGACAAACACAGGTGAGGAAAGGCATTAGTGAAACAAAGGGAGTAAATGGTCCAGGAAATTGCAGAAGACCTGACTGGATTACCCACTGGGGGATTGCTGAGACCTGCATCCCGGGCACAGGAAGGAAAGAGGAGGAGAGTAAACACTCAGGGAAGTAAAACACATCATTAGCGTTTAGGGAACCCCTGGGTTGCCCCTGTCAACTGAAAATAATCAATTCTCTGTAACTTTACGGGTGTTAAATCCCCACAGCCTTTACTTTGATGGGCTAATGTTTGATAATTTTAAACAATTTTAAACACTGGTTGATAGTGATTACTGAGGCAAGCGCAGGCCTTCTTGATCTCGGGGAAGATGATGTGCTAGCTGATACATCATGTGAAGTTCAGCTGCTCCCTGCCACAGAGAGACTGTAGGGACTGCATGGCCAGAACAGAGAGGAGGGCTGCGGTGCTGGTGAGGTGTGGTGACTGGTGAGGTGGGGCTGGGGGTCAGCTGGAAGCTCACTGAAGCCCAGCCTCAGGTCGGAGCTTCAAGAATACTCTGCTATATTTATTTTTGATTCACGAGTTAAGTTCGTTTCATGGCCATTTTCTCTACCTTTCAAGAATCATTTTTACTAGACACTATCAGTACCAACCTCAGCCAGTGCTCAGGCTTACCGAACCCCCTGGAAAGTACTGACAGGAGACATGAATTCCCTCACAGGTACTGAAGGGATTCGAGAATCCTCCCCTTCCTATAAATTGGTTCTACCTGCGCCATTTGAGCAGCCATAGGAGACTTTTGATGCTTTTGGTGGTGGGCGCATACTGTGAACAGTGGCATTGCACATTCCAGGTGGGAACTGGTTCCTCAGAGACTCTAAGGTCTCTGCCAAGCTCTGTTAAGTCCTGGGAGATTGTTTGCTTTTCTAGTTGACCCTTCTCCTCCCAGCTCCAATTGCGTAAGCTCTCTTGAGCTAAGCCATTCCAGGCAGGTGACCATCTGCAGCCCTCCTGAAACTGAGCAAACAGTCTACATTTCTAGGGTGCGTCTCCCTGAGAGAGTAGTCAAGGCATCCTAGAGTTTAGAATTATTTCTACAATTGTGTAAGAAAATTTCTGGGCTCTTTGGTACATTGGACTGTGGGAGGAAAAGAGGCTATCCAGGGAAGTACTGGACAGTTGCTTCACCCTACACTACACCACATGCCTGCACTTTGCAGGTGTGGCCTCTGACCCAGATGTGAGAGTTCTGTTTCCATCTGGCACTAGGAAAGCCAGACGAGGCCTGATTTGGTAATCGATGAGTATGATGCATATGACATCATTGGCCTGGTTCAGCAGAAACTTAGAGAATGTCAGAGAGAGTTGCCACTGGGAGATAGACTATAGAATTCAATGCGTTCAGCAGTCAATTTATTGGAATTTCAGAGATATGCTTAATTAATAGAGGTAGAAAAATTTTAAATGCCATCCCAACCTTGCCCCTGGGAAAACAAAACAAAACTGTTATTGGCTCTGAAAACAACTATCACGGCCATACTGTTCTTTCTGTAGCCATTGACCCAGTGTCTGCTTATCATAGAGCTTTGGTCATCAGCTCCACACTGAGCCTCAGTTAAGTCTTCCCCTTCTGGTACAGCACTGATAATATGCTTATTCAACATTTGTTCTCTTCTCTCTGCAATTAGGATTCAGGATATCTCAGGTGGTAGTAGTTGGGAGTTGCTAAGGAGTAAACACATTGGCTTCATTGTAGATGCAGCCAGTAGGTTGCCCTGATACAATGAGGCCAGTCACTGTTCGGTCATCGTAACAGACATATATGGAAAACTGAGGAAGTGCCAGACGAGAGTGTTCAAAGAGACAGTGGCAGGTTCCTGATGCCCTGCAGTAAGCACTCGGTGAGAAGAAAGAGATGAGAGGATGCTGCTGGGAGTCAAGTGAGCAGAGGGGTGTACTGAGCAGAGGAGACGGCTGCAGAACTCAGTGGAGCAGGAGAGGACGTGCAGCATGAAGGGCAGGTCCTGTGTTTTCTTCATCGTAAGGTACAAACTGACACCTCTATAGCAGAACACAGGCCGAAGAGAGAATGGCAAATCAAATCTGTTTAGCAAAGTTGTGTGTGACATGAGACCCTTCAGAAATGAGGAGCCAAAGGACTAGGAAGAAGAGACACTCCATGCTTAGGGTCAGTGAAGAGTGGATGACATGACATGATTAAACAGAAACGGGGTGGGAATCTAATCGACCTGGGAGACCTCTGCAAGGCTTCTCTGTGCAGCATCCTGTGCCCCGACAGGGACAAGACCTCAGAAGGGGTCTTATGGCCTAATCACAGGCAAGGTGGGGCAGAGAATTTGCTTGCTTCAGCCAGCACAAGAGGAGATAGTGACGTTCCGCTCTCTGGCCTTCCAAGTGTCCTTCAGCTCCCTGTACTCTGCAGTAGCATTCTGGGTCCTGGCAATGAATCCTATGGTGACTGGAAAGTCCTGATATATTCCAATTCATACCCAGTTTTGTGTTTTCATAGCTCACTTTGCAACCGGGGATAAACTCATTTGTGTACGTCTCTGTGTCTAACTTATACCTCTTAACAAAATGCACAAGTCAGTACCAGAACTCAGACATAGCAGTGATGGTGTCCCTGTTTTATGGTGAGCATGTGCAGACAGGACTGCTGGCCAATGTGTATACTCTGAACAGAACTAACTCATTTCCCTGGGCGTGGTGACAAAAGCCTGCAATCTCAGCACTGAGAGGTAGAGGCAAGAGGATCTCAGGTTGGAAGCCAGCCTAGACTATATGGTGAGACCCTGTCTGAGGGGAAAATGAATAGATTAATTACCAAGGCTACTTTTTGTAAGAATTTTTTTTTTTGAAAGAAAGGAGGCCTGTAATTAAAGCCTTCTCATCTGTGCCCTGTTTCTAAGACCAAGAATAAGGCCCTCTGGCCTGGTGCCCTTATAGGAGCATATTAACCTGAAAGCACCTGTGGATTTCAACATGTTCCAACTTGATGTGGGTTACACGAAACATGTGTTCTCATTTTGCTTAAGTATTTTTAGATATAAAAAGTTATAATTTAAAAACTAGTGTTGAAAGACCAGCTAACACTGATGTAACCCTAAAAGCATCTATTAGCTTCATATTTCAACTCGGTCACCAAATCCAGATGCATGCATTCCTCAAACGATTTGAAATACTTCATAAGAATATTCATTTTAGAGAGAGTAAAGCATACCTGACTATCTTCATGTTAATTACACATGGAGTTCAGAGCATAAATTGATTAGTGTTAAATGTTGATATTTAGATTAAAGGGTGTAGTCCAAGCACGACTTTTACATGCACCCATTGAATTTCCTGGAAATGGCAGCCTCTCATGGCAGCCTCCCTCTCATGGCAGCCTCCCTCTCATGGCAGCCTCCCTCTCATGGCAGCCTCGGGCCTTTCTAGCTCCCATTTGTTTTCCTTTGCTCAGTCATCAGATAGTCAAAGGGTTTCCAAGTGGAAGGCATGTTAGATACCAAGGCATTGCTAGAATGGCAGCTGTCTTGTTTTCTTAAAGCATTGATCTATCAATTCAGGCCTTTCATGCCCCATTTTTCCCCTTCACCTATTCAGAAAGCATTTGCCTTTAAAAAAAAAAAAAAACTGGGCCTAGGCCTCTGTTGAAACATCTCTGTGTAGCCAACATGAGCCTCCTTAGATGAGTTATTATATTTTCTCCATCCTCACAGATCTTTTCAAGGCTAGAGAATGGTCCAAGTTGTCACAAGCTGGAGACAAAGCCCTTTGGCTTGTACCCAATTTGTGGACAGTCCATTTCACACTGTGCAGAGGAGACTCAGAAGCCAGGGGCAACCTGGGCCTGGTTAGACACGTGTGTGCTACCGCACTACTTGACAAGATTATGTCCTGTGACTCACAGCTACAGATATGCTCTGGAACTTTTGACACACAGAGACTATGTCACAATAAAGTCCTAATATGCTTTCAATTCACAACCCAGAGAAATGCTACAACTGCTCATTTCTGCCACTTTCTCCTCTGTTCTTGTGACCAGAAGCTATGCAGCTGCAGTGTAGCCCGCTGGGGTTTCACTTCTGCTCTTGTGTGGTTGTGTGGAGTGTCTACTTTGGCTTCCTTGGCATTTGAAAATGGAAACATCCCTTCAGACGTTTGACTTCTGTCTGTTCCCTGTTGCACAGAATGTCTGCAGACAACGTTAACATGTGAAAAAGGAATATACCAGGCTCATCCATAAGGCTGGCAGACATCCTCCTGTCTGAACTCTAGGTCCCTAGTTTTTACTTCGTTCCGATTTTCTTCTGTTTCTTCCCCTTTTCATGAATTTTCAAAGGATGTGACCACATTTGATCAAGTGTGCACCATGGTCCCTGTCATTGCTTTGCCCCGAGTATTTGCTTCTTGAACACAGCAGCAGTGTGCAGAGTGCACAGGTTCCTGCTCCCCGACCCTTGCTCTCTTACACTTCTGCTGGATCCACAACAGCCCAAGACAGCAGTAGCTGCAGGCTCTGGCTCCCAGATGCACCTTCTGCTTGTCTGTTTTGATCTCTTCTGTAGACTAAATGTTAGCTTCACTAGGAAACAGTGACAGCGGAGTTTATGGTGGTGCTTGCACTTTGATCTTGCAAACCTTTATGTATGTGTTCAGGAGCAGCTAGGCAGACCATAATCTTTCCCTTAACTACCTTTTTCTTCATAAACCAACACCCATTCACACAGTAGTTCTTACAAAAGTTTTGCCCCCAAATACCTGCTGGGTTTATATCATCATACTTTCTGAGATGTCCCTGTGAGCATCACATGTGACTGAAGAAGGACTTCTCAAAACCCTACATCTGTTCAGGTTTCCTCCTAATCTTCAGAAGTCAACTGGGATCAAAGAACGTGTGTGAAGTTTCTATTCTTGCCACTCATTTAAAACACCAGTGTTGTTGCTTTACTATTTTGTTTGGTTTGGAGTTTGTTTCATTTTGATGCTGAGGATGGAAACCAGCAAAAATGCTACCAAGCTCTGCATGACTGAGCTACACCCCAGACTCTGTTCTCCTCTGTGTGGTGCTAATACAAGCAAGTCCATGGGTCTAACCCTGACAGTTTGTCAGATGTCAAACCTGGCAGTAAAGAAGGAAGGTAATGGTGACAGATGACTAAGTCAAGAATAGAAACCCAGTAGTGTTTTCATGCTGTGCTGGCTAGTTTTATATCAACTTGACCCAAGCTGGAGTCATCAGAGGAGAGATCCTCAATTGAGAAAATGCTTCCATAAGATCAGGCTGTAGGCAAGCCTATAGGGCATTTTCTCACTGAGTTATCAGTGGGGGAGGGCCCAGCCCATTATGGGTAGTGCCATCCCTGGGCTGGTGGTCCTGGGTTCTATAAGAAAGCAACCTGAGCAAGCCATAAGGCTTGCTACACTAAGTATCACTCCTCCATGGCTTCTGCATCAGCTGCTGCCTCTAGGACCCTGCCCTGTTTGAGTCCCTGTCCTGACTTTCTTTGATGATAAATAGTGCTATGAAAATGTGAGACAATACTTTTTCCTCCCCAGTTGCTTTGATTATGGGGTTCCATAATTGCAATAGTAACCCTGACTAAGACACATAGTGATGGATAGAATTCTAGGACAACCCAAAGTGAATGGTAATTTCTCAGCAAGTAATTAGGTATAAGATACATTCTAGCTACAGAGAATGACTTGGTAGATGTACCTAGGTTGGTATGATGACATGTCTGGACTCTACCTTTTGAGTCCAGAAAGATAATAAGAGAAAACCTGGATAAGTAAGTAAGGCTGGACCATTCATTCCACAGGATAAAGTTAGAGCTTTATTCTCTGTCATGGGAGCTCCTAATATAAGGCATATCTAGAGGAAGAAATCTTGAGTAGACAATACTAAATCTGGCCTTCAACATTGCAGTGTGGCCATGCAGAACCAAAGTCACATGCCACCAAGATTCTTCTCCCAAGCAGAACATTTTAGGACAAGCACATTTTATCTGAGAGTTTTCCCCTCTTCAGGACAGTTTTGATTATAGAAAGTCTTCTTGGAGTGACTTCATGCCTTTTGGGGAAGAGAAGAAAGAGGTAATTTACTGTCTATACCTTTGGTCACATAACTGCCAAATACGTGACTAGAGAGTGCTGTCCCCTGTCTGACCACACTAAAGGCCAAAGCACTGCTTCGGTGAGAAATATGGCTTGTCATTCAAGGCCACATGAGTAGCTGCTCATTTAGTACAAGTAATGTGTGCTCAGAATGAGAATGGAGAACATGACCATTTCAAAGCCAGCTGTTATAGGTCACATCTGTATCACTTTTCTTGATGATACATATATATAAAAAAAACCAACTAAAGCAACTAAGGGAGCTTTATTTTGCCTCATGGTTTAAGGATACAGTCTACCATAACTGGGAAGGCACAGCAGCAGAAACATGAGGCAGCTGGTTCCATGCATCCACAACCAGGAGGCAGAGAGAAATGCTGGTGCCCAGATGGCTTTCTCCTTTATATTCAGCCTAGGACTCCATCCCCCCCGCCACATGGCACAGTGCTGCCTACATGCAGGATGGATCTTCCCTCCTCAGTTATACCTCTCTGGAAATGCCCACACAGACACGCACAGAGGTGTGTCTCCTAGGTGATTCTAAATCCAGCCAAGCTGACCGTGAAGATTAACCAATATCTAGAAACAGCCCTGTAAAAATAATAATCACTAAGTATCTCTCAAGGTTAGAAGGCAATAAGAGTCAAGTTCCATCCTCTTGGATGGAGTCCTGTGCCTTCACACTGCACCCTGCCCTCCAGGCTCCTCGGAGTCTCTGCCCTGAGCCAGTGATCTAGAAGTAGTTTGGAGCAATAATTCCTGGGTCAGAGGAACATACTCTTAGTTATATATAGCAGAGATCCCAGGCCAACTGACCCTCTGAGTGTGGTGGAGCTTCAAGAATCCTCAAGCCAGATAGCATAAGAAGTCTACCAGTCTCTTCACACCTTCCCACTTGGCCCACAAGAGTGTACAAAGCCTGTTTCCTGGCACCCAGCACCATCACAAGGAGGTTGTCCTGACTGGTGTGGACTAGTTTTGGAAGAGGAGGTGTTGTTATTGTTTTTTTGAGTCAGTATTCCATATATCCCAGTCTGGCCACAAAGTTACTATATAGCAGAGGATGGCTTTGGACTCAGAAATACTGCCTCCCAAATGCTGGTCTTACTGTGTGCACCCTTGTTCACTATTGTCCTCCATGAGGCCATCGAAAGCTGGGCCGTTCTGTTGTGCAAACACCTTGGAATTGATTTAGGCTTGAGTTTCCAAACACCTCCTTATAGGAAAGATAGGATGGAGTGTCCCTTGGGGCGTCCCTCAGGGTCAGGGTGAGATGGCTTTGGGGGATATTAGCATGCCTCCTCTAAACCCCTGGCAACCACAGAGCTAAGTCTCAGCTCTCCCAGAACCCATTTTGATTAGGTTTATCTGGATTCACTATATCTCTGAGGTCTGTAATTCTTTTCTTTTTCTTTCTAGGATTACTGAGGTATGAGCGAAAAATCAAAATTGTGTGTCTCGGTTTGTGTGCTCTGAGTGTTCTTGCGTCATGATGTGTTGTTTGTGCTATGAAAATATTGTCACCATGAAGCTAATTAGCATGTGCAATCCTCACAGTTACATGTTCACACAAGCAGAATGGACAATGGTGGCTTTAGCCTGTTGTGACCTGTGTCCTGAGTTCCCTAGGTCGATTGGATAAGGAGTTTGCTTTGGCACAATTACATAGCAACAGCACCTCCTCTAGTGCTGGTGGTTGGTGGTGGCCTTGCAGAGTGAAGATGGTGGCAGCCCTGTGCTGTTTACCTGATCAGCCCAGCCTGCTCAGCAGTACTTAGGTGACCACTGTGCAGAGACTGGGTCCTTTTGTTTAGGACACAGTCACTGGGATGTAAGAGGCTCATGTACTTTTGGCTCTTCCTTGGCTCCAACTTCAGCTGTGAAGGGGGTATCTCAGCTTCCTCAGCTGAGAGGAAGCAGAACATCAAGCCTATGCTTCCATGTATTGGCTCTAGAAAAAAAAAAAAAGCGCACCTGACCTGGAGTTCATTCACTCTCATGACACCTTATCTACCCATGATCCATCTCTTCTAGGAAGGACTCCAGGCAGCCCAAGGCATAAAAAGAATTTAAAATACTCTCTGCAGCCCTCTGAGTCACTCTGTGTGCCGAGCTGAACTGAATGTTCGCCTGTTATCCAAAGTGCTGTGACCAGTGCTCCAGCTTCGACTGGCAGAATGTCCCATCTGTAACGTTCTTATAGAAAATGACGAAGTCCCCCAAGTGGGCAGCTGTTTTCCCGGGGGGGGGGGGACACTCAGAGTGCACACCTGCAACCACTTTGTCCTTTCCCTCTGTGAGTCTGTGCGCACTCTGCCAGCAGGTCAGGCTGTGCCAAGCACCTTGAGCCCTCATTATCTTTAATTAGTGTTTAGGAGGTTAATTAGTGGCAAGGCTCATCTTTCTTTAATTAGTTCAGCAGTTGAGGCAGCGGGTCCTCGAAGCCAGCTTTGAATTATGCTGTTTGTCTTAACGCTAATTTGAATTGATAAAGTCGGATGTTTACCACACAGATGAGCCTTGATGGGGTGCAAGGGAAACTTCAGAGTTGTGGACACAGTTGTTTTTACTGTAATTAATTTGCAGATTTAGTGACCTCTGGAGTTTGCTGTTTTAAAATGGTGTAACAGTCAAAACAGATAACAGTTTCAAACCTGATTTAGACCCAAAACCCCAACAGGTGAATCTGTTTGTCATGTAAGGACGAGTTAATTAAAAGAATTGAATTGATTACAAACTAGAGCTGATTAAGTTCATCGATAGATGAATGATAAAGAAGATATGCATACAGCCTACAGAGCAAGCATGTGTCACGTGCAGGGGAATGGTTAATGATCAATTGAGCAAGGTAAGCCAGACCCAGACACAGAAAGACCATAGCGTGTCTTATATGTGGAATTAGGCTTCAAAACAGTAAGATATGAAGAAGAAGTGGAATTATTGGGGGGTGTGCACTGCAAGAGGGGAGGGGGGAGAGAGCAATGAGAAGTGAATATAATCAGAAGGTGTGATAGACACGATGGAAATGCCATAGTCAAGCCCATTTCTTGTGTCCAGTGAATGTGTGCATACCATACAATTATATGAAAATTAAGGCTGAAGAGGCAGCTAAAAGACAGAGGCAGGGGAGCGGAGGGCAGAGACAAAAATAGTAAGTCTTACAACTTATCATTATATCTCATTAGTGGTACCTGGTTGCCCTCACTTAAATTCTAATGTTGGCACCACGAAGCTGTCCTCTGTACTCTGAAGACTCACATCCCAAACCATCAGGCCCTAGCTCAGAGGCTGATCTGCAGCCGTGGCTGTCATTGGAATATTTGAGATGAACTGTACAGGGCAGGTATCCACCACTGAGCCTCTCCCCTCCCCCACTTCCTGCTAGCACTCAGTGTTCTCCCCCACCCTGCCCCTTAGCAGTGACAGTCACACACCACAAAGGTGGTCTTTCCTTTTTAAACATGCTCTCCACAACTACCACGATCCCCAGTTCCTTCCTTCCCTCCTTTATCCCTGACAAGGGATGTGCTCTGCTCATGCTCAGAAAGACTGAACTCTGGACCCAGGTAACATTCCAATCGGCAGGAAATTGAATCCCAGGGGTACATGTGAGTCTGAGAAGGGACAGTAAAAAGATGTGGACCTGGTCATCCCACAGTCCTGGAAATCACATCTTATATAAAGGGGCCCCCTCCATTTTGGGACATCACTGGAGCAGCTCTGTCTTAGTCCTCTAGACAACAGTGATTGAAAGATGTAATTTCCCAACATAGACGTAGGGCCCAGTACCCTTGTGTTTTCCATCATCATGGCTTGGTGTATTGGTCCATCCTGCATTAACTCCTTCATCCATCCATCTCCTCAACCCTCCAACCAAAGTTCTCTTTCCTTATTTAACTGAACTGGGAATGGAGACCTGGGTTTTGCTGATGCTTGGTGAAGCTTCCAGCACTGGGCCACCTCTATCAGCCCAACACACAACTCTGAGCATCCTCATTGCACCAGGAACTCTTTCTGGTGCTTGAGATAAAACCAAAAGACAGAATACTTGCTGTATAGAACTTGGTTCCCAACAGAGAATCCAAGAGTTAACACCATCTTCATGGTGAAAAGTGAGATCCAGAGAACAAAACCAAGTGTGGGGGGCTGACATGGAAGCTGCCCTGGAGGGGAGGCTGGTCAGGGGGCTGGGAGAGAGTCTCCTCATAGAGTGAGTGCAAAAGTCAATATAGAGGCTTGGGTGGGGGATAATAGTTGTGTGGCTGGAGCAGAGTGAGGGAGGGGAAGAGTTGGAATGAGCTTGAGAGGAAGCAGAGGTCTTTGACTGCATGGCTTTGAAAGAAGCAGTGTACATGGTCCTGTTTGTGGCTGCATGATTGTAATAGAACCCTCAGCTTCTGCAACTGAGTCTTCATGCCTAGCTTCCTGGTTCACAGGGGGTAGGGGTTGCTTTGCCTTTTGCCCCCATTGGCAAATGCACACAACCTAGATCCATTCTTCCTAGGCTTCCTAACTTGCCCTACAGCTTGCTATAGCCCCATCCCCTGGGGCCTCTTAATTTATCTGTTCCTAGCAGTCATACGACTCCAGCCTAACCTGCTCTAGGCTCAACCACTGTACTGCAGAACCAAGCCTGGTTTGAGAGAAGCCTTCCTACCTCATTTAGGGTCATGGAATGAGATAATGGTTTCCACATGTGCTGGGGCTGTCACTGAAATTCTCTAGCTCAGCTAGAGAGGCTGAATCTCTCCCTCCGGTGAGCCTGCTGGAGGTGGAGGAAGGATTCCCACCCACCAGTGGAGATTGGCAAGATAACATTTCTTTGCAATGCTTAGAAAGACAGGGGGACAGAGAGACATGAATGAAACAGGAGATTAGTAAAAAGTAAACAGGGATTTTTACTTTCCTTTGGAGAGTATTATAGATTCCCATGCAATCAAGGAATAACGCGGGATCACAGGTCCCTTTTCCTATTTTCCCCCAGTGGTCATGTCATCCAACGCCTTAGTATAGTATCACATCCAGGAGGTTACCATTGACGTGGTAACCATCAGAACATTTCCATCACACCAGCTGCTAACCCACTGACCCAACCAGTGAGCTGTTCTCTAGTTTGACAAAGTTGTCACTTTGAGAGTAGTAAGCATATAAATAGAACCACATAATGTATTCCTTTTATGTAGTGGCACCCCACACACACATACACACACACACATACACACACACACATACATACACATACATACACACACACACATACATACACACACATACACACACACATACATACACACACATACATACACACACATACACACACATACACACACATACACACACATACACACACACACATACACACACACACATACATACACACACATACATACACACACATACACACACACATACACACACACACATACACACA
>NW_021620229.1:242970-261545 GCF_004785775.1 Grammomys surdaster | reverse complement strand
ACACATACATACACACACATACATACACACACACACATACACACACATACATACTTTTCTAAAGATTCTTCCAGTTTATATCACTACTTTTTCTCTTTATTGCCAAATAGTATTCCATGATATTGATACCTGGTTTAACCATTTACTCATGAAAGGACATGTCAGTTCTCAGTTTGGGCCTGTGAAAGAATAAGTATTCTTTCACAAAACTTTTGAGAGCACTATTTTCTTTTCTATGAGATAAATGTCCAGAAGCACAGCAGCGGTGTTTATGGTAGCTACATGTTTATTTTTAAGATTTATTTATTTTATATCTATTAGTGTTTTATCTGAATCATGTATGTGTAAATGTGTGTCTGGTACCAGCAGAAGATGGAAAAGGGTGTCAGGCTCCCTGGATCAGTTGTGAGCCATGATACGGGTGCTGGTCACTGAACTGGTCCACTGCAAAAGTATCAGTGCTTTTAACTGCTGAGCCACAGCCCCGAATATTTAATTTTTAATATTTTGTCTACTGATGCTTGGTTTTGAGACAGGGGCTGACACTGTAACCCTAGCTCACCTGGAACTCACTTCGTTGACCAGATAGAGCATGAACATACAAGACAGTCCTACCTCTCCTTTAAGTGCTGGTATCACAGACTGCGGCACCAGACTGGGCTAGCTGACTGTTTTGAAAAGCAGCCCTTTGTTCAGCTCATGAACAAAGTGAACTCTGTGAGGCCACAATTTGGACCGCACATTAGCCACAGTCATCTGACTCAGGTTTTCTGAGATATGATACGAATGTAAGCACCATCATTTTAAAGCATAGTGTGACAAGACTGTGGCATGATTCATTATACATTGTTCTATAGCAAGGCCGTGCCATTTTCCATTTCTAGTGGTGGCATAGCAGAAAGCAATTCTTGAGAGCAATCTCTGATGACATTTTATTATTATTTTGGTGGGATAGGTGTTCACTGATGTCTTGTGAGTTTGGATCACGTTTCCCTCCTGCCCAGTGACGCTGAGTGTCTGTGTGCGCCACCTACCCTTATGTCTTCTGAGATGTGCTTTCCTACCTATTGTTCATCTTCTAGCTGGATTATCTGCTGCTATTGAACTCTGAAGCTTCCTAATATAGTCTAAGTACTGGTTCTGTGTCAGTTATGTGGTCCACAGTGCTGTCTCCACTCTCAAGCCTGTCCTCCAAGCCTCATAGTAGAATATTCTCAGAAGAAAAGTCATGAATCTCAATTGAGTTCCGTTTTCCTCACGGGTTATGCTTTTGGTGACAAGTTGAAGAAGTCTTTGTGCTCTCTATTGACCCCCAATCTGTTTTTTTTTCCTTCAGAGTCTCTATTTTTAGACTTTGCTTTAAAGTCTATGGTGCCTGTTAAGTTAACCTTGGATAAGGTTCGTGACTTAAGAGTCTTTGTGTGGTTTTGTTTTATTGCCTGTGTGTACATGGTTTCTCAAGAACTACTTGTTGAGAAGGCTTTTCCTTCACTGAATTGCTTTTACTTATTTGTCAAAAGTTAAGCGGAGAGCAGAGGTGTGGCTCTGTGGTTGAGAGCTTGCCTCTTTCACGTGAGGTTTCAGACTTGATCCCTACCATGGTACAAAGGAAGGGAAAGTGATTACACGGGAAGGGTTCAGGGAGGGGTTCTTACTTCTAAGTTATTCTACTCTTCTATTCCATCTGTATCTGTGTGCTTATAAAACCCACGCCACTCCCACAACATCTGAATATCTGCAGGAATACTACACATCTTTGAATCAGGAAGGCTGATAGCCCCATTGTAATATTCTTTTCCAGAAGGATTTTTAACAATTGTTCATGCCTTTTCATATTAAGTATAATTTTTTTGCATGTGTCTCTCTGTGTGTGGAGTAACTGTGTATGTTCATGTACGCTCACATGTGTGTAATCAGGCACACATGTGTGGAGATCCACAGCTGATTTTGGGAGTCTTCCTTAATTATTCCATACCTTATTCATTAAGACAGAGTCTCTCTGCTGAAATCCAGAGCTGACTGATACGGCTAGTCGAGCTGGCCAGCTTGGGCTGGGGACCCTCTGACTTCATCTTCTGCATGCTAGAATTATAGTAGACCACCACACACTCATATTTTATATGGGTCCTGGGATCCAAACTCCAGCTGTAACACTCGCTGCTCATCTAGCAAGCACACTAACCATGGAGCCACCAACCCAGCCCTATTAAAGATAACTGTACTTGGGCTACAAAAATGTTGTTGGGGCTTTCAGAGAAAGCACATTAAACCTTTGCCATATCAAACTGAGAGGACTTGACAGCTTCATAGTGCTCAGTCTCGTGATGACAGATGCAGATGACAAATCTTTCCAAGATTATTGACACCTTTAACTTGAGTATTGTAGCTTCAGTTAGCAGTATCATAAATGATCTGTTAGCTTTGCATACAAATATTTCAGGCAATTCTTTGAGCAGTTGTTACTTGTGTGATTTCAATTCCAGCATTCATATATGCATCACTATATGAGCTATATGCATCACATGCTAATTTTTAGACTTTTGCATGTCTGTATCATGTGACTCCGCTGAAGTCACCTGTTACTACTTACTCCAATTATTCTATCAGAATGGTGATACATCGTTTCTTGAAGTTTTCTAGACAATCTGTCATCTACAAATGCAGACACTTTTATTACTTATATCCTGAACCCCATGTTCTTATTTGCTTTTCTTACCTTATTGCATAGTCTAGAACTTCTAGCATCATGTTAAATAAGAATAGTAAGGAGAAACACCTTTGCAATGTTCCCAAGGTGAAAACATTCAGTCTCTGTCCTCTGAGTATGATATTCACGATGGTGCTTTTTGTAGATATTTTTCTGTAAAATTTAAAAAGTTCCCATCTAATCTTCCATTTTTTGTTTGTTTTAAAACCATGAATGGACATCAAATTCTATAAGGTGTTTTACCTATGAAAGAAAAAATGTGATTTCTCCTATTCTTTTAGCCTGTTACCAGGGCTACTTTGATTGATTTATGTATATTTAACCATCTGTATCCCCACTATAAAATATGTTTTTAGAATTCCACTGTAATGTACCTATTGTGATTGTGAGTTTCAACTTAGAATTGCTTTTTAACTCTTTGCTTTACTATAGATACATAACTGCTTACACTGTTGGTCATTTTGTCAATTTTAGTGAAGTATGGAAACATTACTTCCTTTTAAAATACTTTCTTGTCTTCATTTATAACTATTTTCTCACCATACATCAGATTATGCATAATTTCTACTTAAGCTCATCCAATATAACTTGGAGCATTGGAGAAGAAAGGAAAAATTCTCCATCTGTCCTTTTTCCCTCCATCTTATGCCCCCCGTCCCTTCTTTCACCATCTCCTTTTTGTGTGTAGAAATGTCTTTAGCTAGCTGGGCAGTGGTGGCACACGCCTTTAATCCCAGCACTTAGGAGGCAGAGGCAAGCAGATTTCTAAGTTCGAGGCCAGCCTGGTTTACAGAGTGAGTTCCAGGACAGCCAGGGCTACACAGAGAAACCTTATCTCAAAAAAACAAAACAAAACAAAACAATACAAAACAGAACAAACAAAAAACAAAAACAAAAATAAAATGTCTTTAGCTACAAATCCCCAGTTTCTGTTTGAGAATGTCTTCTTTCTCCTTGTTTCTGAAAGAAAGTTTCCCTGGGCTGATGGCTCTTTGGTTGAATGGCTGGCCGGTTGGTTTATTGGCTGGCTGGCTGGCTGGCTGGCTGGCTGGCTGGCTGGTTGTTAGATTGTTCGGTTGGTTGGTTGGTTGGTTGGTTGGTTGACTGACTGGTTGGCTGGTTGATTAACTGACTGGCTGGTTGGATGATTGGCTAGCTAGTTGGTTGGCTGGCTGCCCTCCAGCAGGGAGAAAAACTAGTCCTCTTCCCTCAGTAGTTTTTCACAAGGAACATACTAGCATTCCAATTAGCCTTCCCTGTAGATAGGTATTGTCTCTCCAGCTGCTTTTGAGATCTTGCCTTTATCTTAGCCCTGATATGCTCAATTAAATCCTTTCCTGGCATGTATTTCCTCTGTTTGCCCCTCTTTAGAAGTTTAGATTTCTCTGCAACCTCGGGGCTCATTCAGCCGTTATTTCTCCCAGTGCCTTCAACCCCAGATGCTCCATCTTGTCTTTGACTTTGAAGAGAGGAATGCTGGGTCTTCTGCTGCCCGCCCTGAGACTCCTTCAGCCCTTTTGATCTCTTTTTATCACTATTATTCAAAGCGGGTGATTTCGACTATTCCGGCATCATCTCGTCCATTGACTATGTCTGCTCCCCTAGCATTTATCTGTTAGCCCATCCACTAAAGCTTTTATCATAGTTATTATGGGTCTCTGCTCTAAAATTCTTTTTATCTTTAGGCCAAAATTTTCTGTTGGATGAAGTTTGCTTATAGTTGCTTATTGAAGCATTTTTGTCTTAAGCACTTTAAAGTCCACTGTCCCTGTCATCCTGGTGATAAAATCCGGACTCTAGAGACTGTGCATTTTACAGCAGCCTATATTTGTCAGGGGATAGAAATAACGACTTCTGTTGATGCCTGGCTTCTGATTCTCCACTGAGCTCCCCCAACTCCCAGTGAGCAAGGGGAGGAAAACCTCATGCTGTCCTGGCTGGAGGTAAACATCCAGCTCCTGTGGGCATCCCACTATTCCCCACCGATGCTTGCAGGAAAGGACCAGTGCACCATTGGCTGTCATGGAGGACTACAGGCTCTCTGTTTGCAAAAGGTGCTGCTAGACAGCCTCTTGACAGTTTCTTCAGGGTGTAAGCCCAGACTTCCTCTTGGTCATGGCTGGTACAGGCGTAAGAGAATCACACATTTCTCTAGGGGGGCTGGCTGGGATAAAGCAGCTTGAGTTGGAAGGTTATCACACTGTGGAGCCCCAGTGGCTAGAGAGTAGAGGCTGAGCCCTTTATCTGTTCTTGTAAGCGTTTGGGATTGTGAGCTCTTCAGCTCCAAGTCTGAGGTGTGAGGTCAGTGGAACCTTGGCTTCTCATTCTGTGTTTCCACAAAGATCTTCCTCTTTAACATCACTTTTTCAGGTGTCCAGCATCAGTGGCACTCAGCAAGGAGTAATGGAGTGTATCCCCCTTCCTAGAAGAAGAAGTCCCTCCAAGCAAAGATTTGACATTATCTTCGTTCAGTATTATTCTGAGCTAACAGGTTCTGATAAATATAAAATAATAATCCTGAGAAGCAGCCATTTGTCCATTTCTCCCTAGGCTGCTGTTGCAGGTCAAGGGACAGGGTGACCAGTTGCTATGAGCTTATGTTTCTTTTTGGACTTTCCTCCTGACCTTACTGGTTTGTTCAAGTTACCATCCCAGCTGTCAGGCACAATAGAGCACAATGACACATTCAAACACCAGCAGCACCCCGTCCGTCCTTCTTTGTTGATGCCTCCCTCAGCATTTTGCCCACAGCCTGCCAGCTCTTACCTCTGTCCTGACTGTTGGCCATGTGGACTGGCAGATCCTACCTATTCTAAGGCTGAGAACCTGTTATTTTCCCTTTTTCTTGGCTTACCCGCTTGGTATTGTACTTCTTAGACAAATTCTCCTTTTAGCAAGAACTCACCCAAACTACTTTGTACGAAAATAAGATATCTCCCAACACTCAGAAGCATCCTTCAGTCCCCACCACCCAATAGCTTGGTTAGGATTAAGGAAAGTATGCACCATGCCATTGCCAGTCTCTGCCTTCCAGCCCCTATTCTGATAGTCAAATGGGAGTTGAGTCCATTGAGGATAGGAAATACTGCTTTCTTGTTTTTGGAATGGAATTTAGATTGTTCATTTACGTTGTCACAACCTCAGCTACACCGGCCTCCCACAATACCTTACAACCTGAATTTTAAAGAAACAGTGTTTCTTCCCTGCAGATTCAGACTTTGCTCATATTCTCTACATTTGGAATGAGCTCTCTTTCCTAGGATACTACAGATATTCTGTGGTTTTTAAAGAATAACACAGAAGCATTTATTTGGGCCACTTTGGTAAATCTGCTATGTACTTGGTACTATCCTAGAAAACACATGAAGAAGCAAAGGCTGGCATGATCATGTCTTAGGTACACATCAGAAGAGGACAAGCTGTCACAGCACAGTCCATGAAACTTCATACTCGTAACCCAGTCCTCTGTGCCCGGCCTGGTTCAGGCCCTGAAAGAAATGCAAGAATACAGTCTCTGGGTAACCTTACTGTGCATATAAATATCACAGTCTAAGACCATGAGTACCCTGGTAGAGCTTGCATTAAATTCAACACCGTAAAATGGAAGAAACAACCCAGAGAAAATTCTAGAAGGCTTTTAGAGCAATAAGCACTAAAGCTGCATTCTGAACTATAGATATATCAGCTCTGTGCTAGAAGAATGGGTTTTGTGGAAACACAACAAATTAGGTTTTATATGTGAAGCCTCCCATTTGCTTCTGAGGTATATTAGTTAGGGTTCTCTAGAGTAACAGAACTTAGAGAATTTATGAGAATGACTTACTGGCTATGGTCCAGCTAATCCAACAATGGCTACCTATGAATGGAAGGTCAGAGAATCCAGTTTTCATTCAGTCTACAAGGCTGGATGTCTCAGCTGATCTTCGGTATACAGCAGAATCCCCAAGAAGTAGGCTCTAATGCCAGTGAAGGAATGGACTTGCTAGCTGGGCAATACCAAGCAGGCAAAGGGCAGAAGCTTTCTTTGTCCATGTCCTTGTATAGGTTTCTAGCAAAAGACATAGTCCAGAGTAGATCTGAATTAAAGACCTGGATTTAAGGTGTGTCTTCTCACCTCAAAAAAATCCAAATTAAAGACATGTCTTCCTACCTCAAAGATCCAGATTAGAAATGGATCTTCCCACTTCAAATTAAGCAAAAACCCCTCACAGGTATGCTCTGCTCCCTTTTTTGAGTTTTAGTTAATTCTAGATGCTGTCAAGTTGACAACCAAAAACAGCTGTCACATGAGGCACATGAGACTTCCAGTGCCTTCGGAGTTGGTAGGTGTCTGGCTCTGCCTAAAGGGAAGGGCCTATCACAGTCCTCTCTATTTTGTTCTTGTTGTTGCTTCTTGGTTTTTGGGGTGCTGGGGGTGAACCCAGGGCCTTGAGCCTGTTAGGCAAGCCCCGTACATCTATGCTTTCAGGGATGCCCAGCAGCTAATATAAAGATGAGCTTCTAAAACTACTAATGTGGGATTTTGTTTTGGCATCTTCTTCGAATCTTAGCAGCAGCTGTGGGATCTGCTGCAGGGAGGCAAAGACAGGCGAGTAGGCACTGGTGCATTGTACTCCCGTGACTAGGTGATTTCTAGTCTTGTGTGGTTCCTTTCGGGAGGAAAAGCACTTCCTAGCAAAAACGTGGACATGAGAGCTTGTTTTTCCCCAGTACAACCATTCCCAGTGTGCCCCTCCTTCCTCCTACTGCTTATTTTCCAGGACAGAAGAAACATAACACCTCCTTCAAGTTATGTCAGCTTCTAAAAAGGGCCCATTTGTGAGGACTTGCTGAAGCTTCAGTTTCAAAGTCATTATTGGGGAGGTACCAAGACCGCACGTAGCTCATAGCTAGGCTGAGTTCATGTTTATCTAACACCTTCCATACTTAGATCCCGGATAGCATACCTATTTGTGTCAGCACACAGGATAGGGGGAGCATAATCAAAGACAACACTTTACTTCAACACCCCCACAATGCTGAAGAAATGAACTGCAAACATACCAGCAAGTTTGGAGGATGGGAAGGAATGGGTCTTGAGTCAAGACCTGTTTTTTCCTTTTTAAAATTGAATTTTACTGTTTTCAGTTGTGATGAAATCATATAACTTAGAATCTGTCATCTTAAAGTCTACAGTTCAGTGGTGTTTGCATTCACAATATTATGAACCCTTGCCAGCGTCTCAGAACACATCTCCCTAAAGGGAACCATCGTGCTTTAAACATTTACCCTTCCCTCTGCTCCTGCACCTCCTGGTCTGCACCCACAGGCTGTAGGTTTCTATCTCCACATATTTACCTACTCTGGAAATTTTATAAACTCATGCCTGGCCTTTGGGACTGGGTAAGTTTTTTTTGTTTTGTTTTGTTTGTTTGGTTGGTTGGTTTTTGGTTTTTGTTTTTTCGAGACAGGGTCTCTCTGTGTAGCTCTGGCTGTCCTGGAACTTACTCTGTAGAGCAGGCTGGCCTCAAACTCAGAAATCCACCTGCCTCTGCCTCCCGAGTGCTGGGATTAAAGGTGTGCGCCACCATCACTCGGCTGGGACTGGGCAAGTTTTTAAAGGATGTCTGTGTGTATCATGAATCATGGCTGAATTCCTCTATCTGGTAGCAGAGCATCTAAGTGATATTGTTGATTCAGCTGACTTTCTTGGGGGCGGTGGTTTCACCATCTTGTAGTCTCATCAGTGGTAGAAGAGGGTTCCAGTTTCTCCACACCGTCTCCAACCCTTGCCCCTTTCTAAAAGTTTATATTGTTTGCTGTTTTCACAGCCATCCTCGTGGGTGTGAAATACTGTCTCACCGTGGTTTCGATTAGTCATGAATATGTTGGAAATCTTTGCATGTACACGCTGACCATGTGCTGCTTCATTGTACAAACATGTACCCAAGTCCTTTGTTCATGTATCAGTTGTCTTGTTTATGTCTTAGATGTTCATGATAAGGGATTTCTTATGTATTCTGGGTACCAGGTCCTTATCAAACATAATTGATTAGCAAATGTTTCGTCCATTTTGTAGTTGCTTCTTGCACTTTTGTAATGTCCTTTGATGTATTTTAAGGTGTTTGGTGTTTTGTTTTGTTTTTAGATTTTTAAATTTTCAAGTGTGAGTATTTGAACTGTATGTATGCCACATGTATGCATGGTACCCAAGGTCAGACGAGGGCATCAGAGCCCTTGGAACTATAGTTATGGATGCGTATGAACCATCATGTATCTAGAATACATAAGAAACCCCTATGAATGAACAGCAGAAAGATAAACAATGTAGCTGCATCATAAGCAAAGGACTTGAATGAATGAACTGAACTCTGGTCCTCTGCAAGAGCAAGGGATGCTCTTGACCACTGAGCAGTCTCCCTAGCGTCACTTGGTTTTGGATTTTTGTTTTGTTTGGTTTAGACTGAATCTTTCTATCCTGGCTGTTTTGCCCACACTGGCCTCTGATTCTCGGGATAGAAGAGATACTTGGGTCTCAGCCTGAGTAGTGTGCACCACTGTGCCCAGTTTAAAGGTTTTAATTTTAACGAAGTCAGTTCTAGTCTTTGTTATTGGTACTTTGTGTATAAGAAGGGGCTGTTATAAGCATTGGTTTTTCTGCAAACAATAGTGGGGGTGGTGGACTTGCCTGCTGGGGCTCCAGCTGCCTCAACCAAGGGCCACTGCCCACAGTGAGGGCTGGTGCCTCTCTGTTATGGAGATTCGAATCTAAGCCAGAAATGTGCATAGGGTTGGCAGCTCCATTATCTCCTTGCCTTCTGTCTGGGTACTCACATGGACTTCCCTCTGTGTGTATCTGAGTCCTGATCACCTTTCTTTATAAGGATCAGGGCCCATCTGTATGTCATTGTACCCTCTGTACAGGTCCAAGTGTTATCCTATTCTAGGACTGGGCTTCAACATGGAGAGAGGCAAAGGAGTAAGATAGAGTTAAATCTGCCTGGTAGGAAAAGGGTGGAAATATTTCCTGGTGCCTTTGGAAGGAATAAACCAACCTTCTAGACACAGGAGTCTACGTTGCCACTTCTCCTAGTCTGAAGCTATCTGAATCCCTCAAAAAGGTGTTGGGGTGCCCTGAGTCCTGACCCTCTTTGCTTTCTTGCAGGATGAATGAGCGCGACCGTCTGATCAAGAGGCTCAGCAGGAAGACACCTCCAACCCTCTTCCGAACAGGCTCCATCCAGCAGTGTGTCAGCCGTAAGTGACAGTGGGTAGCAATGGGTAGCAGGCTGCGGGGTGAGTGGGACAGCCAGGCTAGAGATGGCTGTCATACCTGGAAGAACGAGAACTTTTACTTTCTGAATGTTGAAGGTGGGTGCTCATCGAGAACAGGTACTGATGATCCATCCACTGGGCACTTCAGCTGAGCTCTCTGCCTGTCAACAGAGACGTTCTTGATGGAGCTGTCATCACCCCACTCCTTTTCCCTATTTCCTGAAGCCCCTAGGATGGGGTGTTGCACATTTAGGAGGGCACAGAATTAGAAGCCCAAACAGAGAGCATTCATATTCCACAGAGCTATGGCTTTTAGGTCCCTGCCAAGGGATCTAGGCCATAGCCATAGTCTCTGACCTAGGTAGAGGTCAAGCTATGAGAATTGATAGGATCTTCCAAAGAAAGCAGTCTGTAAGGGTCTCCTCTGGACTCACACTGCAGGGGCCCCCTCTGGACTCACACTGCAGGGGCCCCCCTCTGGACTCATACTGATGGGGACGCCTCTGGACTCACACTGCTGGGTCCCTGTCCTATGTCCACATCTGTAAAATGGGAACACTGTGAGAATCCAGTATATATATCATATATTAAATATAAAATATATTAACGATAACATGTATATTGGTCTAAAAGAGTGTTGGACCTAAAGAGTTCAGTAAGTGCTAGGTATTGTGGTTATTATTCAATTAGCTGAGTAACCTGTATGTTATTCTCAAAGTTTCTATATCTTTCCTCTGGAAAAAGAAAATACAATTAAATGACATCCTTATATGCTATCACATGAACTGTATAAAGCCTTTAGGATGGTTGCATTCATGCTGTAAACCACACTCCTTTCTGAATGAATGTCTGAGAATAATCATGGGAAGAATATGTGCAGCCAGGCAAGGAGACTAAGGCAGGAGATCACAACAAGTCCAAAGCTGCTTGAGCTACAAAGTGAGTTCAAGGCCAGCCTGGGCAACTCAGTGAGAGCCTGTCTCAAAACATCAGTGAGATGAGGACTGGAGACAGGGCCTGGTGTCAGACCTCTTCCTTAGCACGCACAAGACCTAGGTTCATTCTTCAGTACCAAACCAATTACATATGTTTGCATACATCCAGGGGACTGCTACAACTGTCTTAACAATGACATTTATTTTCAGTCAACACTTGAAAGGCAAAAAGGTCTATTGAACAAATACAAGAAATAAAACCACCTCTAAAGTCATGCCACAGTTACAGAAACACTTGATGGAGGGCTGGCAAGATGGCTCAGCAGTTAAGAGCACTAGCTACTCTTGCAGAAGACCCAGCTTTGATACTTAGCACCCATCTAGTGGTTCACAACCATCTGTGAATCCAATCCCAGGGAATCTGATATCTTCTGGCCTCGTCAGGCACAGTCATACACATAAAATAACAATAAATAAAATATTCAAAAATTAAACCCTCAGTGAGTTCTACTAGAGCCTATTAAACAACTTAGAATGTCCCTGCCATTCACAACTAGACTTTCAAGTGCTCAGAACTCTGGGTCTAAGAAGGGCTCTGTAACTTGAATGTCCCTGTCCGACTGTCCTGCTGTCACAGACCTCAGCCTCACTGAGAATCTGAGAGACTCTAATCTTCAGTGCTCAATTGTCACCATAGTTTGTATAAGGGACAGAAAATTCATGTCAGAACTTTTAGCAATGATTTTAATAGCACTGTCATCACGGCATAGACCTTAAAACTGAATCCTGTGACTGTATAAGGAGAGAAGAGAGAGAGTCAGACAAAGAGACAGAGACAAAGACAGAGAAACATGCGCACATACAGAGAGAGAGAGAGAGAGAGAGAGAGAGAGAGAGAGAGAGATCAGAAGCCACATACACACCCCTGTCTCTTGTCATATGATACCATGTGCTACATTGGGATCCTGCCAGCAAGTCCACTAGATATGATCCCTCAATCTTTGGTTCCAAATCTGTGACTTGAAATAAGTCTTCCTACTTTATAAGGTTCTCACCTTTGAATGTTTCTTTATAGTAACACAAAATAGACCAATACAGTTCTTATGACCTGCCAGTGTGCAGTAGTAATACCTGAGATTGGTGTTTACTGCACAGTCTAAATTTCCTTATCAGCACAATGGTTTGCATCCTCTCCAAAACTCTCCTTTTAATAAGCTACAGTCAGATCTCAGGATCAAAGGAATAGAATGTAAGAGTTTTATTCTGAAATTGTGGGTGTGTGGGGGGTGACTTAACTTTATCAGCTTCACCCGATGCCCCACCCCAACAAGACAAAACAACTAAGAAAAAAACCACACACCACTCAGTCTAGAAGCAGGAGTCAGGAAGGCACACAAGAGGGTCAGGGAATGCTTCCTTCTGGTGTCTATTTCCCCATCAGGACTTCCTGTAGATGACCAGAAGTAGAAAGTGCAGAGGGCTGGAGCTTCCCTGATTCCCCATTAGGATGTTCCCCCAAAATAACCTAGAAAGAAATCTGCTTCCTGGTCAGGCTTGGGAGGTGCCCGGTGGAGTCGTGAGTCACCTCCACCCCCACCACTGTCGTCCATCTTCTCACTGACAGCCTAACTCCTACCAGGCCTCGTTTCTAAGAGGAGAAATTTTCTGCCAGGGAAACCCTTACCCCTTCCTAGAATAAATCTCTCAGCATATCCTCCTCCCTCCTTCCTTTAATTTTGTACTCGAGGGTGAAGCAGGACTTATGACAGACAAACTCTCTGCTGCTCATCTAGAACCGACTTCTTACTTTCTATCCTGAGACACGTTCTCAACTGTCGCCCCATCTGGCTTCAAACTTGCCATCCTTCTGCCCCAAGAGGGTCATTCGGTCACGCTCTGCTCACCTGAGATCAGGTCAGGATGAGAGTGTTTGCCTATCCCTCTGATGAGAAAACCAGAAACCTTCACCCAGAGTTACTGAAGCATCCCCTTGCCAGCACACAGTACCCCATGTAGCCATGAGATGAAGACACTTCTAAAGTTAGTTAAAAGGAGACCTGTAACTAGCCTTTATTATTCATTTACTTGTGTTTTGATAGCCCTAATAATGTTTGTTTTTAATGTGTTAACTTTCATTTATAACTTTTATCCATAACTACACACACACACACACACACACACACACCCCAAAGGTCTAAAAGGATTAGCAATTTTTCAAATTGGACTGACAGTTTAGACAGGCTCCTTTACGGCCTTTCTGCCGAGGCCTCCCCATCCATGCAGAGTGAACTAGCGTGAATCAGGCCAGGACATGGCTGCAGCCTTAGTATGATCAGCTGCAGATGCACCCTGCCGCCTTCGGGTAGAACTGGAGCTACTAGAGGTAGGCCTTGTCCCAGGCCATTTTGTCTTACATAGAAGCAACCCCAAACCCAGAGAGCTTCATGAATCCAAAGGTACAAGGCCCAGTAATGGCCAAGCAAGGACAAGAAGTCCTTGGTACTCCATCCATCTGGTCATCATCCAAGATAGATGCCCAGCCAACTGACAATGCCATCTTCTTAGAGAGAACCCACTGGTCCTCTCCCCTCTTGCCTCAAAAATATTTCTAGAATCTCTCTGGGAGGCCTGCCCTTGATCACAATGACTTCCTTCATATTGGAGGGTCTCTGCTTATGGGTCACAGGAGCCACAGCCACAGTGCAAGCCAAAGGCATCATTCCAGCAGTTCATCCCACCCAGGGGCAGCTGCTGGGACTGATGACCCTCAAGGACACACAAAACTTTCCTTGTTAGAAGACTAGAGAATGAACATTATCAACTTTGACGGTGGTAAGCAGCCTTGCTACCAAAAGGCATGCTGGTTTTCTTTACTAGATTTTGCTTTGAACCATTCCAAGGAAAGGCCATCCTCTTAGACTGCAGTAAGAATGTGTCACAAAGCACACCTTGTGTGTGGTCAGGGCAGGGACCTGAACGGAGGAGGCAGAGGGAGTTGCAGCTCCTCCTATTCCCAGAGAGCTCCAGCAGGCCATGGCCCATTTCCAGAAGATCTTTGGGAATGGAGGCAGGATGTGTGGAGCAAGGCCACCTGCTTGTCTATGTGTCAGCATAGACACAGCACCTAGAGGAAGCCCCTGTCCCCAGGGCCTATGGGCAAGGTGTGGCTTGTGGAACTTCCTATCCAGGCTGCCTCTATTCAAGGACCCACCCCACTTTTGGGGGAGGGGGTACTAGGCATATGTATAGATCAGAAGACAACTTTGTGGAGTCAGTCTCTTCTTCTACTGTTAGCAGGGTTCCAGGGTCAAAGTCATTTCCACAACGTGCACACCAGTCACACCTCTCCCCAGCCCACTGCTGGCTCGTGCCTGGCTATGGGGGCTCATGCTCCAGGGAGCTGCTTCCCAGGCGGCTAGGCTTCCTGTTTGGGGGGATTCCTGTTTGTTGGGAATAGGCAGCAGGCAGGCGTGGGTTGTCTGTCATCTGTACTGACACTGGTGTGACCCTCCCACCTTCACTGCTCTGTCTCTCTGATTCTGTCCTCCCTCCTGGGACTGCTTGCTCTGTAATCTTCTCCCTTCTGCTCAGACCCACTGTCTGAGGAATCCCCAGCCCACTCTGCATAGGAATCGCTGGTGCCCACCCAAGCCTTTGAGCTTTTTGGGCAGTAGCTGACAGGCTCACTCTCCTGAAGAGCAGGAAGCCTTCCTGGGGACATGGATTCTGAGGTTTTGCCACACAAATGAACAATAACCTGGAGTCTTCCTCCACAGCCTTCTGTCAGCCTCCCTGCTTGTGACTGTGTCTTCACATCCTGAAGACTTTACTCTTTGTCAAATATCTGGAAAAACTAACAACCCAATTAACCAATTGACAGCTGCCCACATTTCCTGATTTCCTTTTCCCCTTTTAAAGAATATACCAGGAATTGGGGTGGGGTGAGTTTCCTAGGATGCAGGAGGCCCTGGGTTCTATCCCCCACACTGTAACAAAGAAAAATGTTTAAAAATACTGTACGTGGTGGTGCATGCCTTTAATCCCAGCACTTGGGAGGCAGAGGCAGGCGGATTTCTGAGTTCGAGAGTTCGAGGCTAGCCTGGTCTACAGAGTGAGTTCCAGGACAGCCAGGGCTACACAGAGAAACCCTGTCTCGAAAAGCCAAAAAAAAAAAAAAAATACTGGCGAATGATCAGACAGCCCCATTGATAGAGCACAGATTGGAAGGCAGGGTGCCTTTACAACCATCAGGTTTGACTGTGCTGTCTTCCTGCCAGGACATCTAACTACAATGGGACTTCTCTCTCTGTCACAGCAGGAATTGCTGTGACCCATAAGAGCATGGGTCACATTGCCCAGCTTTGCTTCCCAGCTCTGCTACTCATTTGGTCTGTGACCTCGGGCAAGTGAAAAAGTCTCTGGGCCTTACTTTCCTCAGCTGTAAAATGGGAGCATAGTGTCATGTGTCAATGGGCAGAGTCCTTGAGCCATTTTCATGCAGTGTGTAGAACCATGGTGGTACTGGCTTTGTTATAACCCTGTGCGGCTCGGCCGTACTGTGGTCATGGTACTGCTGCATTTGCTTACCAGCCAGAACCAGTCCAATTCATAAACTAGGACTCTTTATAAACTGTGTGTTTTGCTGGCTTCTCTATTAGGGATGTTTTTCCTGACATGTTTATGGCCTCATAAAAAGCGTTAGGCAGATCAGGACATTTCCTCTTGATCAGTGGTAGGATAGTGGGGTCACGGCCCACTAGCCCATGTTTATGTTTTCCACACTGAGCCCCCAAGAACTAGAAAACATACTGCAGTGACTTGAACGACCTTCGTAACACATGTGAGCATGGAATTGCTATGGTGATGGGATTGAGAGGAAAGCTTTAAGGATGACAGAGTCACATGAGCACTATTCCAGCCAATGGATTAATGTCACCCAGGAGTGGGGTGCTGTCCCCCCATGGTATGTTGCAATAAAGAAGTCTTCACCAGGTACTGCCTCTTGATATTAGACTCCCAGCCTTCAGAACTATAAACCAAACTTCCACGTCATACTTCACCTAGTCCATGGTGTTTTGCTACAGTTGCAGAAAGCTAACTCCTTCCATTCTGAACCATTCCCACCCCAGTTCGGTCAGCCCCCTGCCCCATCCCTCTTGGTCATGGTCCCCTTTGCTTTTGCAGACCTCTTCATCTCAGGTCTCTATATCCAAAGCTAAGAAAGTCCCATGACCACACAGTTCAGTGGGGTCTTTGTGGAAAGCAGCTTGTCCTTAGTCTAGAATGTTCTCTACTTCTCCCGCTAACGCTTCTTCCTGTGTATTTCTATAGATGGGTATGCCTTTTCTCAAGAAGAACATGGAGCTGTTACACAGGAAGAAATAGTCCGTGCCTATGACACCACTAAAGAGAAGTCAAGGAAGAATTAAGAGGCAACGTTTCCTGAGGGCCCCAAGGAAAGAGATTCGGTTTGTTGCACGCAGTGTTAACAGTTTTGTCAGAAAAGACTGGCACCAGCAGCTGGACACCAGAAAATACATTTCTGTGGCCTTAGCCAACCAGTTTGTTAGCAGCTCTGTCCCTGTGCAGTCCCTGGGCATAGGCGTCAGGGGAAGCCATTCTCCCAGCTCGTCTGCAGTGCTTGGCCCAACTTCTGTTTACGTTGTTATGAAGCATTCAACTGGGCTTTGTGAGGTGTGAAATTAAAAACTATGTTTCACCAATGCTTAAACATCAATACCAGTGGTTCTGGGAGAGAGGAAAGGGGCATTACATTACAAGAGACCAGTCCTGTGTAATTGGAGCAGGGTACACTTACTTCCTGTTTGGTGCATGCACAGATCATACAAGCCTCGCTTTCTGCAGTTTGCTTGCTCAACTTTGATTCCTGTTTTGTTTGTCTGAAGTTGGCATAAACTTCTTGATTGCAGTGAAATCAGAAAAACTTACGGTTGAGGGATGAACCTGAGAACATTTCTTTGGCTCTTTCAGCTGCAGCCTCAGCAAGGCAACCAGCCAGCATCCCATGCCTTGTGCACCTATTTTAGGTGCGGACCTTCAGTCTTACCATTGCTTCCCTGTGCTGTTGTCCTTGAATCTGCACAGCTGGCCCCGGGTGCTGTCCCTCACAGCTGATAGCCACTCATCCAGGTTCTGCGTGTCTTTGTTCCTCTATATATTCACATACGGATATCAGAAATCTTTCCTCTTGCCTAGCCCCACCCAACCCTGCCCGGCCCAACTGCTGCCTATAATGCCGTAACTGAAGGGAAGAAGCTGTTCCATACCAAGCCTTACTTAGCTATCCTTCTGATGGGATCCTGTAGGAGAGGGTGGCACACTCTGCACACCATATCTGTAGGCCTCTGGTGGCCTCTCAGAACTGACATCTGCTTCCTGGATGCTCGGAGCACATTTTAGACTTTCCACTGTTTGGAAGTGAGTTTATAATGGTGACTACGAAAGAACTCAAAGAACAAAGCTGCCCCCCTGAGAGTCTAGAATCAGGGTTAGCAAAGGAGATAGCACAGGGCAGAGAGTGGCAAGGAAGAGGACCTCCAGATCTCCCTGGAAGGTGACAAAGGACATGAGACTCAGAAGGCAGACACAAGAGGACATTTTCACCAGGCCTCCATGGAAATTCTCACATCCAACTCTTGACAGACAGTTGTGATCAGCCCATGTACACTGTAGCAGAAACCAGACCTTGTCCCACAGATTTTTGTGGTGGGTGGGTGGGGGATGTTGGTTGATTTTCTTGAAACATAGTCTTGTACTATATCCCAATCTAACCTTGAACACATTTTGTAGTCCAGGCTAGCCTCAAACTCGAAGCAATTCTTCAGCCTCCCAGATATGGTCTCCTTTCTGTATACAATGGGTTTTAGACTGAAAGCCCTCTCTGAACAGTGGCTTAGACTCTAAAACAAGGAAGGGAAGTGCCCATTTCCAGTTTCATCCACTGCAGGTCCCCACTCAGAGTTGGAACAGAACCTAGGGGCCCCAAGCCTGCATGTGAGAATGGGGGCCCTCCGAAAACGCAGGCCTGGCAGCACTCTTTCTTCCCTTTACTTTGGCTCTCAAACTCCAAAAACCCAGATTTTTTGATGGCTTAAGGTGAATCCCCTGGGGCCCTGTCAGTGGGTGACCTGGTACCCCATCCCCCAGGATGCTGTGTGAACGAGCTTAGAAAATAAAGCAGCATAGAGACGGCTGAGCAGCACAAGGTGCTGCCTTCAGGAAGGGAAAGGCCACTATGATTTGCTTTCTGACCCCTAACTTTTGCAACATCAGGATGAATGAATACTGAAAAACCTTGGAGATGATTTGCATTGAGTAAGAAAACTGATTCTCACTTGGGAAGTGACCAGGCTGCTGAGATGGCTTGAAAGGGGGCAGGGTGGTATAATTAACAAGAATCTTGGAAGTGACCTCTCTTTGCTCCCTGAGGCAAGAAAATCTAGTGTGCCCCACAAGCTGGAATCCTGACAGATTATACCGCACAGGAGAAACAGCAGGAAGTGTGCTTAAAATCAGCGAGCCAGCCATGGTGGACATCTGAATTGCATCCCAGAGAGGCTGGGGCAGAACTGTAGGGAGGAAAAGAAAGCCAACTGAATGCCCTAAGCTCTTCAACAGCTCCTCTTCTCTCCTCTCCTCTCCTCTCCTCTCCTCTCCTC